>NW_025209835.1:0-4899 GCF_004010195.1 Chiloscyllium plagiosum
ATAATAACCTTTGATGTAGCCCGGCTCAAATTCGGGAAATTTAGTTACAATAATTTACGAGTTCTCTTTTCCCTGGAACACAAGTACTTCTTCAAAGAACTCCAATACTTTAACTTGATATCCTTTTGGCTCACTTAACGCACCTGCTTGAACATAAGCAATTTCATTCAAATGCAAGATCTTTTCAATCCTGGAAGTCCTGTCAAAGTTCTTGACGGACTTTGGACCCTGAGCAAGTATTGCCTCAGATTTAAAATTAACATCTTTGTTAGTAACTCCGTCCATGGCCTTGTCCATTCCCTATCTCTGTCACCTCCAATCACATCAACCCCTGAGTTCCTCTCATTCTGGCCTCTTTGGTTTCCCTGGGTTCAATTATTCCACCAGTGGCGTCCATGATTTTGTGTGAATCTCTGAAATTCCGATCCGAAACCTCTTCTCTATTCCTGTCCTTTCTAATGACACCCTTTATGCTTGGGTGTCAAATCTTTCTTCTTAAAACTATCTGATTTATCTCAGGACATTTTATTGCATTAAGCGTGTTACAACGGTATTGAGGAATATAATTAAACGGGAGTGTATAGACAGTATAATTTGCTCAAACTGAAAAATCTATTAGTTCTTGGCTTTAGTAGTGGAGGCAGGACGGACTGAAACAATAGGTTCTCTAAAGCTCTCGCTCTCGCTTCGCCGGGTCCTCCAAGCTCATCCCTCGTTCACTCCCATTGATTGGAGGACCAGCCCGTGACTGCAGATAGAGCGGTTTCAAAGGCACAACGCATTATGGTTATTCCATGAGCCATTAGCGATTGTTTTACCTGCAGCTGTATCTGATTTGAGGAAATGGTTGGAAAATGGGAATGCAGAATAGCGAAGCTAAAAGTCAATCTTCAACGAACACCATTCTGCATTTCTGAAGTTCTTGGCCAATCTAGGCAATCCATCTCATCCAATTAATCTGTAAAAGAACAATTCTTTTTCTCTCTGTAACCAGAGCACTGGAGAAACAGCAGCTGTGGCAGCACTTGGAGAGAGATTAAAAATGGGCCCAGAAACCATTTGTCAGATCTGAAATTTCCCTTTGCAATTGTCATTCTGCTCCAGTTCGTAGTTTGATCAGAATTCGATAATAATGGCGATTTTTATTACCCAGATCTCCACGACAGGTAGAAAATCATCTATCTTCATGAGCAGAGACCCTTTGACGTTCCAATATTTTGAATTTCACATCCCATCACTCTGTGCAATTGCCAGTCTGATCACAGCTCTCTGCGCTTCTGCTATTTAAAGACTTTACAGTCTCAAGTTTTCAACATTGAATTCGAAACCTTGAGAAACCGATCACACATTGTATATTCTCCATATTTCTTCTGCTCTCCCTGCACCTTCTATTGATATTCAGCGAACATTCCATATTCATGCCAGGAACTGTGATTGAATCTGGAGAACTGGTATAGATTGCAACTATATTTAAATACACTCCCGACTGCTCACGAGCTCGATAATTAATCGCAGTTCCAGGCAGAAATGACAGATGAAGTTGGGAACTGAATTATTAATAAAGATTATGTCATGTGTTGGCATTGCAGAACCAAGAAATTCTTCGAATATTTCAAATCTGAAAAATTTGAATTTCAAATTAAATGTTACAGACTGTCAACAAGTTGTCTGACACACAAGATTACTAAATGAATGGAAGAGATTACCTGGTTAAACAGGGTGACAGGGTCAACTGAAGAACGTGATAATCATTTTGATCAGACTCTAAAAGAGCATTGTTAACCTAATGACACAGGAACTTCCTCCACTCTGAAGACCCTCTGAGCTCCCCGCAGTTCTCCAATTCCCCTTCCTATACACACTTGCCAAATCCCTTCTCAGGCACTATGCTTACCATTATTTGTAGCCATGATTTGCAGGTACCAATTTTGGACTGGAGTGTACAAAGACCCGATGAAGGAGCAGTGCTCCAAAAGCTAGTGCTTCAAAACAAACCTATTGGACTATAACCTGGTGTTGGGTATTTTTTTACCATTATTGGTGCCTTTATTTTCAGCTGCCAAGGAGTCAAGCTTCGGAATTAATTCCCAAAATCTCTCCAACCTTCTTTAAGATGTGCAAGATAAAATATACCTCTTCAAGTCAATGTTTCAAGCATCTGCGAGGCACTTTGGGTGGATTAATATGTGAAAGTAAAACAAAGAACTGCAGATGTTGGTTATCTGGAACAAGACGAGATGCCGAATTTCTCCACGTTTTCTGTTTTTGCATATTCTGTTAAAGTTTGTATGTAAGTGCAAGATATTGCGTTATGCTGAGAGGAACAGATGTTCTGAATTTTCAGACCATGACGACCACAGAGATTTTCAGACTGGAAATTTAAAGCAGCCATTTAACTTTCAATCAGGATTAGATCCTTGTTCGATCCTAATCTCTGATTTGACAACTTCGTTGTGCTGGCTAACTCTAACTCCAGTTGCAAAGGAATTTGTGTTCCAGGTCTGGGAGCTGTGAACCATGTCGGAGGCCGCCTGAGACACATTCCTTCCTCACTCCTGGAGCTGAGGACCAGCTGGTGAACGTGGAAACACTGCGCATGCTCAAGATTATTTTGTCTCGAACCAGATCACCAGATCACCTCGGGCCAGGGGGTGATTGACGGCAGACCCGGACAATAGAAAGAGAGGTGGCGTTCGGAGTACCCAGAGGGAGCGGTTCTCCAACCAATCGGAGTGAACGAGAGGCGTGACTACAGGGCGAATCTTGATCTTCCTCCCGCTGGAGTTTGCGCACAGACGCAGTGTTGCTGTGAGGTGTGTTTGAAGCTGTGTTGAACGGGCGATTAGTGCAGAAGAAGTGGGAGGAACTTTAACAATAGATGCCATGACAGCTCAGATAGTACATTGAAGGTGTGAGGTTAAAGTCTGTCTGTCTGTGTCCCAATGTTCAGACTGATTCTATTTCTAAAGAAGAGATTTACAGAATCTTACAGGGATTCATGCAGTTTTTGAGCAAACTAAAATGTAATTGTAAGAAAAGAAAATATCGACTGGGCAGTCTCAAGTTTTCAACATTGAATTCGAAACCTTGAGAAACCGATCACACATTGTATATTCTCCAGATTTCTTCTGCTCTCCCTGCACCTTCTATTGATATTCAGCGAACATTCCATATTCATGCCAGGAACTGTAATTGAATCTGGAGAACTGGTACAGATTGCAACTATATTTAAATACACTCCCGACTGCTCACGAGCTCGATAATTAATCGCAGTTCCAGGCAGAAATGACAGATGAAGTTGGGAACTGAATTATTAATAAAGATTATGTCATGTGTTGGCATTGCAGAACCAAGAAATTCTTCGAATATTTCAAATCTGAAAAATTTGAATTTCAAATTAAATGTTACAGACAGTCAACAAGTTGTCTGACACACAAGATTACTAAATGAATGGAAGAGATTACCTGGTTAAACAGGGTGACAGGGTCAACTGAAGAATGTGATAATCATTTTGATCAGACTCTAAAAGAGCATTGTTAACCTAATGACACAGGAACTTCCTCCACTCTGAAGACCCTCTGAGCTCCCTGCAGTTCTCCAATTCCCCTTCCTATACACACTTGCCAAATCCCTTCTCAGGCACTATGCTTACCATTATTTGTAGCCATGATTTGTAGGTACCAATTTTGGACTGGAGTGTACAAAGACAATCACCCGATGAAGGAGCAGTGCTCCAAAAGCTAGTGCTTCAAAACAAACCTATTGGACTATAACCTGGTGTTGGGTATTTTTTACCATTATTGGTGCCTTTATTTCCAGCTGCCAAGGAGTTAAGCTTCGGAATTAATTCCCAAAATCTCTCCAACCTTCTTTAAGATGTGCAAGATAAAATATACCTCTTCAAGTCAATGTTTCAAGCATCTGCGAGGCACTTTGGGTGGATTAATATGTGAAAGTAAAATAAAGAACTGCAGATGTTGGTTATCTGGAACAAGACGAGATGCCGAATTTCTCCACGTTTTCTGTTTTTGCATATTCTGTTAAAGTTTGTATGTAAGTGCAAGATATTGCGTTATGCTGAGAGGAACAGATATTCTGAATTTTCAGACCGTGACGACCACAGAGATTTTCAGACTGGCAATTTAAAGCAGCCATTTAACTTTCAATCAGGATTAGATCCTTGTTCGATCCTAATCTCTGATTTGACAACTTCGTTGTTCTGGCTAACTCTAACTCCAGTTGCAAAGGAATTTGTGTTCCAGGTCTGGGAGCTGTGAACCATGTAGGAGGCCGCCTGAGACATATTCCTTCCTCGCTCCTGGAGCGAAGGACCAGCTGGTGAACGTGGAAACACTGCGCATGCTCAAGATTATTTCGACTGTTTTTGTCTCGAACCAGATCACCTCGGGCGAGGGGGTGATTGACGGCAGATCCGGACAATAGAAAGAGAGGTGGCGTTCGGAGGACCCAGAGGGAGCGGTTCTCCAACCAATCGGAGTGAACGAGAGGCGTGACTACAGGGCGAATCTTGATATTCCTCCCGCTGGAATTTGCGCGCAGACGCAGTGTTGCTGTGAGATGTGTTTGTAGCTGTGTTGAACGGGCGATTGGTGCAGAAGAAGTGGGAGGAACTTTAACAATAGATGCCATGACAGCTCAGATAGTACATTGAAGGTGTGAGGTTAAAGTCTGTCTGTCTGTGTCCCAATGTTCAGACTGATTCTATTTCTAAAGAAGAGATTTACAGAATCTTACAGGGATTCATGCAGTTTTTGAGCAAACTAAAATGTAATTGTAAGAAAAGAAAATATCGACTGGGAGGTTCCGTAAACAACTTGTGTACAAGTGTGCTTCCAGATTTGAACTTCCTGCTCCCGCTTTTACAGCAAACGGAAAAAA
>NW_025209835.1:4926-9072 GCF_004010195.1 Chiloscyllium plagiosum
TTTGAAAGCCTAATACCGTCAAAATTAACCTTATCCAATTTAGAAATGCATCTTTTAGATCAGGAATATCATCTTTCATCACTATTTTAAAACTAATAGACTTATGATCATTGACCCCAAAGTGCTCCCCACAGAGACCTCAGTCACTTGCCCTGCCTTATTTCCGATTAAAAGATCAAGTCTTGTTCCTTCTCGAGTCAGTACATCCACATGCTGAATAAGAACATTTTCTTGTATACACAAAACATTCCTCTCCATCCAAGCCCTTAACATAATGATAGTTCCAGTCTATGTTTGGAAAGTTAAAATCCCCTACCATTAACATCCTATTATTCTTATCGATATCTGAGATCTCCTTTCAAAATGACTTCTGAATTTCCTGCTGACTTTTGTGGGACCTGTAAGACAATCCCAATAAGGTGATCAGACCCTTTGTTATTTCTCAATTCTACCTAAATAACTTCACTCAACATATTCCCAGGAATACTCTCACTATCTACAGTACATATTCTGTTATCAGTAACCAAACATGTCACTCTGCACACCTCCCCCCACCCCCCTCACACACACACACACACACACACACACCCACCCCTCTCCTTCCTTCACATGAGCATCTATATACCCTGGAACATGAAGTTGCCAGTCCTGCCATTCCTGGTATGGTATCTCAGTGCCATATTCACAACTATTTCTGGTATCATGCTGTTATTTTAAATGATTGATCCATTCGAATTTTTATTTAGAAAATGGCTGCCAGCATGGAGTCCTAATTAAGCACCTGGAAGATTCTCTGGAACATCTAGGAACTATCAGAGGAGCCACGACCACTTTGCATGTCGAGTAGGAAGCAATTTCATGATTCTGCAAGGCCTGAGTGAGTGCCATTTGCCTTCTGTGCAAGAGTAGAAGCAGAAATCAGGGGGCTGGAAATTGAAGAAATCGTAAACCAGTCCAGTTTGCAGGATGGGCTGTGTCAGTCTTAACAATTGTGAAGCTCGAAAGATCAGATCAGTTTTGTGGGGATTTTAAGCAAATGATAAACTGCTTCTCACAGCTGGATAAATACCCAGTCTCTCACATAGAGAATTTATACACAAAGCTGGTGAGGATGGGGGTGGGTGCTGCTTCTGTCCTTCACAAAGCTGGACATGCTTACATTTATGGTAAAATGGGGATTCCCAGAAGTATGCTACAATTAATACCCATAAGGGTCTGTATTAATATGTGAGACTGCCATTTGGGGTGTCATAAGCCTGTGCCTTTTTTTTTAGCAGACCCTAGAGTACATTTTACAAGGTCTATTCTAGGTTGCCATTTATCTGGATGAGATGCTAATAACAGGGAAGAACAATAAAGAGGACTTACATAACTTGGACGTAAACTGTAAACATTTCCCCAAGGCACGCATATGCCTTAGAAAAGAAAATTGTATGTTTCAGGCACCCCAACTACCTACTTGGGCTGCAAAGTTGACAAGACTGTGTTACAGCCATTGGAAGGAAAAGTGAGAGTAATCAAAGGTGCCTCAAATCACATCCCTGTACTGGAGTTTCAGTCTTTCCTTGATTGATGAGTGATTACAGAAATTTCATATGTAATCTGGACTCCATTCTTCTCCTCTTACATCTGGCATTGAAAGAGGTCAGCCTTAGAAATGGTCTCATAGTCAAGAGTAGCCTTTAGGGAAGAGAATAAACTGCTATCATCAACTTAGGGGTGTTAGCAGCCTATGATCCCAAACAAGATCTGGTGTGATGCTACCTCTTCCACCAGATCTTGAATTTGACACTATTGGGGTAGTGTGGCTCACAGATTGGTTCAATGGATAGGAACAGCCAATAGCCCATGCTTCCTGGACGTTAGCTGATAAGAGTGCAAATAGACCCAGATAGAGAACAAAGGTTTGGCAGTCTTCTTTGGTGTGAGAAAGTTCCACTGATACCTTTAAGGACGTAAATTTGTGACAGTAATGAACCAAAACTCCTTGCTTGGGCTATTCAAAGAGGAAAAGACCACATTTGCCTTGGCTTCAGGTCAAATTCAGCAGTGGGCTGTCATTCTAAATGCATATAATTACAGTTGGAACACCATTCAGGAAGCCAAGTAGCAAAAGCAAATGCATTGAGCTGTCTCCCACTGTCAGATATACCAGCAACGGTGCCACCACTGGAAGAGTTTGTTCTGGTTTTAAGCTTTCTGGACACCCTTCCAGTCACCACTGAAAATACCTGACTGTGCACGCAAAAAGATCTGGTGCTGTCAAAATTAGAACAGCTGGTATTGATGGAGGCAACAAAAGTGCCACAACAACCTGAATTGAAACCTTTCTAGACCCAGTGAGACCAGATCACCTGAGTGGATGGCATTTTATTATGGGGAGCAAGGGTGATTGTCCCAAGCAAAGGCTGAACTCCATCAGGGTCACCTAGGGGTGTCCAAAATGAAGATGTTGGTGAAAAGTGATGTCTGGTGGTCAGGATTAAATGCAGAGCAAGCCACATTAGTGGGCAGTTCCCAGAATGCCAACAAGGACAAAAAGTACCACCAGCAGCTCCATCATATTTGTGGGAATGGCTTAGACTCAGTTACACATTGAGTACACAAGTCCTTTCATGGCCTTAATGTTCTTAGTCATTGTGGATGTCCATTTGAAATATTTGGATGTGCATAGAGTTTAACTGTCGATGATGGGAACAATGGTAGAAAAGCTGTGAGAACTTTTTGCAGTACATGGGCTCCTGGAAGTGCTGGTCACAGACATCGGGCCATCATTTATCAGTTGGGAATTTGAGTATTTCCTAAAGTTTACTTAGATTTAGATTAGATTACTTACAGTGTGGTAACAGGCCCTTCAGCCCAAAAGTCCACACCAACCCACCACTACAGGAAATTTAGCATGTCAAATTCAAACTGCACATCTTTGGAGGAAACCAGAACACCCGAAGGAATGTGCAAACTCCACACAGAGAGTCACCTGAGGCAGGAATTGAACCCAGGTCTCTGGCACTGTGAGGCTGCAGTGCTAACCACTGTGCCACCCATAAGTTGAATGGCTTTTGATATGTAAAGTCAGCTCCATACTATCCATTGTTCAGTGGTCTGGCAGAAAGAGCAGTCCAAACATTGAAAGCAGACTTGAAGAAACAACATATAGTTTCACTAGAAACCAAACTGTCCCGATTCCTGTTATAGGACCAACCCTCATACAACTACAGGGATAGCTCCAGCAGAGTTGTTAATGGGAAAAAGACTCTCCAGCAGGTTAAATCTGATCTCCCCAGATCTGAGTTGAAGGGTGAAATGGCATCGGGAACACTAATGCCAGTCACAAGACTCCTCTAAATAAGAGAGGCAGTTTACTTCAGGGGATGAAATTTGGTGCTGAAACCACTGAAATGGCCCTGTGTGGGTAAGAGTTAATGCAAGGTCAGGTTCCATGTTGTACAAAGTTTGGGTAGATAAGGAAGTTCTGAACAAGCACCTGGACCACATGAAAGCTGCAAACTTACACAACAGATCCAATAAGGCTATCCCTCCATCTAATTCCAAAGAAGTCTTGGCATTTGAGATGGCCATGGTGGATATTGCAACCTTGATGTCTTTACCACCTGAAGGATCATAGAATTCCTATAGCATGGAAACAGGCCATTCGGCCCAACAAGTCCACACCAACCCTCCAAAGGGCATTCCACCTAGACCCATCCCCATACCCTATCTCTGTAATCCTGCTTTTCCCATGCTATGGGCAATTTAGCATGGCAAATCCACCTTACTGTTAACCTGGTCCAATCAGGGATCCCTAGATGATAGATATAATTCGAAGTTCTTCTGATCCTGGGCCTGACCAAACTGGCCAGAAACAGGTCCAGGCAACGGGCCGTGGAGGGGGTCGTTAGGGCCGACTGCCTGCCCCTCTTCTGCGGTTACATTAGAGCCCGGGTGTCCTTGGAGAAGGAGCACGTGGTGTCCACCAACACCCTGGAGTTGTTCAGGGAGAGGTGGGCACCGGAAGGGAGTGGAGTGCATTATTTCCCCCTCCAACTCTATTTTGATTTAATCCCTGCCCTCCCCTTCACTGTTTGATCACACAGCATTGCCCTTTGATGTGAAGGGCACTGCTTGTCACTGGCCACTCGGGTGTTT
>NW_025209835.1:11681-13939 GCF_004010195.1 Chiloscyllium plagiosum
AACCTTTCGTTAGTGCTGTTTTCTGACCCCCAAACCCTGACTTCTGACCCTGAACCTAATACTTTAATAACACCCTGACATGGGGAAATGATGACTCTTGATTTCATCACTAGACTATTAATCCGAAGTTCAGGTAATGTTCTGGGGATCAGATTCAAATCCACCAGATGGTAGAATTTGAATTCAATTAAAAAGAAAACTGGTGTCAAAAAGTTATTGATAACCATGAAACAATTTGCATCTGGCTCACTAATGTCCTTCAGGGAAGGAAGTCTGCCATCCTCACCTGGTCTCCAGATCCATAACAATGTGGTTGAATCACAACTGCCCTTTGAAATAGCCTAGCAAGCCATTTAATTCAATAGCAGTTATGGACAAGCATAAATGCTGGTCAGCCAGAGATGCCCATGATTCAAGAATGCACTGACATCAGGTCACTATGAGGTCAGGAATGTTGTGACCTCAAGTTCCTGCTCCTTTCTCAGATCCAGATTCAAACTGGATCAGATTCTCAGAAACTGGTTTAAGTAAGATGTTTCAAAGAAAGGATAAAGTTTCTCAGTGAATTTATTTCCAGTGAAAGTATGGAGATGGGACTTGGTGTCTACATTGTAAAATGAAACTGTCCCAGATTCATAACTGAGATAAACTCCCACATTCCTGGGGATCAGGGAAAGGGAATGGAGGGTGGAAGTTTATATTAAACTGACCCTCAATCTGCCCAATGGTCCAGAATCAATTCTCTGGGCTCAGACTGACCCATTTCTTCCTCTCCACAGATTCCGAGGCTACTCACAGACTCCAGTACCGATTCCTCTCCACCTCCACGACCCAGTAGTGTTTCCCTAATGTGAATCCCTCTGACCCCAGGGCACAGGGACAGTTTGTAAACCTGTTCTCAGTGACAGGGAGACTCCTCTGGGTCCCAGTCCACCTCAAACTCTTCAGATCCTCAGACACCTCAAGCCGTGGATTCACAGTTTCCACATCCAGGGTCACTGAGACTAAGAACAAAATACCCCAGAAAATTAGAGGCTGTCTCTTGGCTTGTGAGGGAGGTTGTGTGTGATAGTGTATGCATATAGGGGAGGAGGGGCGGTGTCATTTGACAGTGTGATGGAAGGGGTGTGTGTGTGTACGCGCGTGTGCGCATATGTTGTGGGCCGTGTGGTTGTGGGGAGGTGCAATCAATTTTGTTCAGCATGAGTTCCCTCTGAGAAAGCCAAACTGACCCACACAGTCACACCTTTCCTCTCTAGGTTGAGATTAATTCTCTCCTTCAGAGTTTATCCAATAGTTTCCCCACACTGATCTGAGACTCACTGGTCTGTAATTCCCTGATTTACCACTACTATCCTTCCTGAAACGTGTAACCCGCATTAGCTTGTCTCCAGTTCTTTCGCACTTCCAATGTGGTCAGAAAGGAATTTTAAATTTGAGTCAGAGTCTTTGTAATTTCCTTCCTCACCTCCTACCGAAACCTGGGATACAACCCATCTGAACCTGGTGATTTGTTCATTATCAAAACCTCCAATATCTCCTTGCCTCCGAAGTTAGTCTCCTCAAGAACCCCACAGTCCCTGCTCCTCCAACATCCTCCTCCTCCTCCTGAGTGAAGGCAGAGTGAAGTTTTTGTTCTGTCACCATAGGCTTAGCGGACCATAGGGCCTGCTCTCTTATTAGAGAAAAGTGACTGGTGGTGATCTAACCTGAGGGCCATCAGACATCAGGTGAGGGAAGAGGTTGAGCAGGAAAGTCCTACATGGTAACCTTAAAGTGGTGATGGGAATTGAACCCATGCTATTGGCATCACACTGCTCTGCAAACCAACAATCCAGCCAACTGAACTACTCATGAAGACGCCACCAATGTCCTCCATTGTGTATGGTATTGTCCTCCATTGTGTACATACACAATGTGCCAGGTTAATGGATGCAGTGGGACTGGCAGTCTGAGGTGTATTTATTTTAGTACAACAAAGGAGTACAACGGGTAGGGCAGATAAGCATAGAGCCTAGACTAATATATGTATGTTATGGCAATACAAAGACTTGGTTTAAAAATGTGTTGCTGGAAAAGCGCAGCAGGTCAGGCAGCATCAAAGAAACACGAGAATCAACGTTTCAGGCGTAAGCCCTTCTTCAGGAATGAGGAGGGTGTGCCAAGCAGGCTAAGATAAAAGGTAGAGAGGAGGGACTTGGGGGAGGGGCTTTGGGAATACGATAGGTGGAAGGAGGTTAAGGTGAGGGTGATAGGCC
>NW_025209835.1:14631-16154 GCF_004010195.1 Chiloscyllium plagiosum
AAGGAATTGGGAATATGGGATGGCGTTTTTACAGGGGGCAGGGTGGGAGGAGGTGTAGTCTAGGTAGCTGTGGGAGTCAGTTGGTTTATAGTAAACGTCTGTGTTGAGTCGGTCGTCCGAGATAGAAATGGAGAGGTCTAGGAAGGGGAGGGAGGAGTCTGAGACGGTCCAGGTAAATTTGAGGCTTGAGTGGAAGGTGTTAGTAAAGTGGATGAAGTGTTCAACCTCCTCGTGGGGAGCACGAGGCAGCACCGATACAGTCATCGATGTAGCGGAGGAAAAGGTGGGGGGTGGTGCCAGTGTAGCTGTGGAAGATGGACTGTTCCACATATCCAACGAAGAGGCAGTCATAGCTGGGGCCCATGCGGGTGCCCATGGCTACTCCTTTGGTTTGGAGGAAGTGGGAGGATTGGAAAGAGAAGTTGTTCAGAGTGAGGACCAGTTCAGTCATTCGAAGGAGGGTGTCAGTGGAAGGGTACTGGTTGGTTCGGTGGGAAAGGAAGAAGTGGAGGGCTTTGAGGCCTTCATGATGGGGTTTGGAGGTGTATAGGGACTGGATGTCCATGGTGAAGATAAGGTGTTGGGGGCCGGAGAAGCGAAAATCATTGAGGAGGTGGAGGGTGTGGGTGGTGTCCCAAATGTAGGTGGGGAATTCTTGGACTAAGGGGGACAGGACCATGTCAAGGTATTTAGAGATGAGTTCGGTGGGGCAGGAGTAGGCTGAGACAATGGGTTGGCCGGGGCAGTCAGGTTTGTGGATTTTGGGCAGGAGGTAGAAACGGACGGTGCGGGGTTGTGGGACTATGAGGTTGGAGGCGGTGGATGGGAGATCCCCTGAGGTGATGAGGTTATGGATGGTCTGGGAGATGATGGTTTGGTGGTGGGAGGTGGGGTCATGGTCAAGGGGGCAGTAGGAGGAGGTGTCCGCAAGCTGACGTTTAGCCTCAGCAGTGTAAAGATCAGTGCACCAAACTACTACCACGCCTCCTTTGTCTGCTGGTTTGATAGTGAGGTTGGGGATGGAGCGGAGGGAGTGGAGGGCTGCACGTTGCAAGGGTGAGATGTTGGAGTGGGTGAGAGGGGTGGACAGGTTGAGGTGGTCAATGTCGTGGCAGCAGTTGGCTATGAAGATATCGAGGGCGGGTAAGTGGTCAGTACAGGGTGTCCAGGTGGATGGGGGTGTGTTGGAGGTGGGAGAAGGTGTCGTCAGAGGGTGGGCGGGAGTCCTGGTTGAAGAAGTAGGCGCGGAGGCGAAGGCAGCTGAAGAAATGCTCGATGTCTCGCCGCGTGTTGAATTCGTAAATCCGGGACCGTAGGGGGAAGAAGGTGAGGCCTCTGCTGAGGACTGATCTTTCATCCTCAGTGAGGGGGAGGTCTGGAGGGATAGTGAAAACACGGCAGGACTGGGAGCTAGGACCTAGGACCTAGGACCTGATGTGGGACTGGAGCTGGGAGTGGCTGGCGGGGTTAGGTGTGGGGGCGGAGCTACACGTGGGGGCGGGGTTAGACGTGGGGGTGGAGCT
>NW_025209835.1:16639-17722 GCF_004010195.1 Chiloscyllium plagiosum
TCCTTTGCAGGTCTGTGAGAGTGTTGTCCTGAGCTGGGGTAGGTCTAGTTGCAGGGAATGTAGGTAGCGGCGCATGGCTGCAAGCGTGGAGCAGAGGATCCGGACGGAGGTCTGTTGTTGGAGGCTTCGGATTTGTTGTAGGTACTGGTTGTCCTGGTTGGGTCCAAATTTTGTTGGTCTGAACGTAGTCCAGAGTCCACGCGGAGTCAGTCGGTTCCGTAGACAGGTGCTGAGGAAGGAGATGTGGCTGTGGTAGCGAGTCTGTTTGAGGACGTGGCTGAAGAGCTTCAGGGCAGAGGAGATGACCTGGGGTGTGCAATGAGAGAGGGACTCACTGAGATCCTTGTAGAGGGAGGAGGAGAGCTTCTTCAAGGAAGGCATTCTTGCAAAGGGCTTGTGCCTGAAACGTCGATTCTCCTGTTCCTTTGATGCTGCCTGACCTGCTGCGCTTTTCTAGCAACACATTTTTAAGCTCTGATCTCCAGCATCTGCAGTCCTCACTTTCTCCCAAAGACTTGGTTTAGACAAGGCAGGACTGGCAGCTCAACATTCCATAGTTTCAATGTTTCAGGCATAATCAAGAGAGGTGTAAGAAGGGTCAGGGGCTGCATTACTGATCAAAGCTGAACTAAACACAATCATCTTGAAGGGTTCACCTAGTTAGGAATATGAAAGATGCAATCACTTTGGTGGGGTTATACTATAGGCCTGCCAACAGCCAGCAGGAGGTAGAGAATCAGATATGTTGGTAAATCATGGAAAGATGTAAAAATAGCAGGCTTGTTGTAACGTGTGATTTTAACTTCCCAAAGGATTCCCTCAGGCTTAGATGGGACAGAATTTGTTAGGTATATCCGGGGGAGGGGTGTCTTGAAACAATAGGTAGTTCGTTTAACTGGGGATAATGCCATACTAGACATTGTATTGGAGAATGAGCCTGGCCAGATGATCAAATTTTCATTATCTCTTCCAGATCCAGTGGGCAATCATTTTGGAACAATGATCGTAATTCCTTAACTTTTAAGTCAGTTATGAATAAGGATAGTTACGACCCTCAGGTCAAAGTGAAAGTTTGGGTGAAAG
>NW_025209836.1:0-1695 GCF_004010195.1 Chiloscyllium plagiosum
AATGGACCTGATGTCTGCAGGCACTGGGGAAAGAAAGAAAAAGGATTCAGATAAACTGGGGGTGGTGAACAAATGTTTGCAGCAGGGAAGGGCAGTGGGAGTCTGGTTAATGAGATAGGTCTTTCAGAGAAGTGTCGATGGGCTGAATGGCCTGTAAATGTGAGACATTGTTCCACGTTGCAGCCAGTGATTTGGTGTCCAACCTCAGATTTGGCCCTTGTAATGGACTGCCCTTGAACCGGAGATCTCTCCGTGTAGCTCGCAAACACTTGGAACTGAAATTCCCAGCCATTGCACAGAGCTCCCAACTGTTGCTGAGAAGCTGTGACAGGGACCAGAGGAATGAACCATTTTTCTCAGTCAGGAGACGCAGCTTTTGTGTTCAGGCAGTCTAATTCTTGTTCAGTGTAACACTTGTTTGCCAAGGAGCGTTGCTGTTTCAGTATAATCAGAACCAAAAGCTGAACTGTTTCCATCCAGTCAACAACAGTTCTCACCAAATGCCGTGCTGGAACTTTGTTCGGCTCACTTCCAATCCTGTTTTGCAGGAGGGACGTGAGCAGGTGCACAGCCACCAGGAAACATGGATCTCTGATAGTTTCCAGATATGATGGAATCCATGTTCATCTTCTCCACAACAGTGGTCTGATCTGCTGTGTTTCTCCCCCCGCCTTGCCTCACTTCTGCAACTCCTTCCATCCTTTGCTGCTCCAGCTCTCTGTCTGTTGAAATGTTTGGGATTGATGCTGTTGTTGGTGTGTTGTTCAGTTCATAAAGTGGTGCCTTTTCTCCTCCTCCCCCCTAGCGTCGGTGTGATGGAGAAACTGATCAGTTCAACAGACCTGTTTGTGATGCAGGTCGAGATGGACGTGTACACTGCACTGAAAAAGGTAGGTATGTCACAACAGGAACAACACACATTTCTGTAGCACCTTTTAAGGCACATCATAGAAAGAAGGCAGTGTGAGACAAAGCCACATGACAGGATGTGAGGACAACTGCCCTGCCCAGGGCCAAAAGAAACTACAGAGCCCAGCCCATCTCACAAGCTAACCTTCAATCCCTCCACTTACTCTGTGTTTCTCGCTGCATCACGTGACGTTCCCCTTCCCCAGTACGCACTGGCACTGACGTTCCCCTTCCCTATTACTGACGTTCCTCTTCCCTGTTACACACCGGCACTGACGTTTCCCTTCCCTGTTGCTGACGTTCCCCTTCCCTGTTGCTGACGTTCCCCTTCCCCGTTACACACCAGCACAAACTACAGAGCCCAGCCCATCTCACAAGCTAACCTTCAATCCCTCCACTTACTCTGTGTTTCTCGCTGCATCACGTGACGTTCCCCTTCCCCAGTACACACTGGCACTGACGTTTCCCTTCCCTGTTGCTGATGTTCCCCTTCCCTGTTACACACCGGCACTGACGTTCCCCTTCCCCGTTACACACCGGCACTGACATTCCCCTTCCCCGTTACTCACGTTTCCCTTCCCTGTTGCTGACGTTCCCCTTCCCTGTTACACACCGGCACTGACGTTCCCCTTCCCCGTTACGCACCGGCACTGACGTTCCCCTTCCCCGTGACACACCGGCACTGACGTTCCCCTTCCCTGTTACACACCGGCACTGACATTCCCCTTCCCCGTTACTCACGTTTCCCTTCCCTGTTGCTGACGTTCCCCTTCCCCGTTACACACC
>NW_025209836.1:16396-17728 GCF_004010195.1 Chiloscyllium plagiosum
ATAAGCGAGTTGTAGTTTTTGAAGGAAAAGCGAGTTGTAGTTTTCGGAGGTTAAGGGAGTTGCAGTTTATTGACGATAAGCGAGTTGTAGTTTATGGAGGATAAGGGAGGTGTAATTTTTGGAGGATAAAAGTGTTGTAGTTTTTGGAGGTTAATTGAGTTGCAGTTTATTGACGATAAGCGAGTTGTAGTTTTTGGAGGATAAGGGAGTTGCAGTTTATTGACCATAAGCGAGTTGTAGTTTTTGAAGGAAAAGCGAGTTGTAGTTTTCGGAGGTTAAGGGAGTTGCAGTTTATTGACGATAAGCGAGTTGTAGTTTATGGAGGGTAAGCGAGTTGTAGTTTATGGAGGATAAACGAGTTGCTGTCTTTGGGGGAAAAGTGAGTTGCACTTTATGGACAATAAGGGAGTTGTAGTTTATGGACGAAAAGCGAGTTGTAGTTTCTGGAGCATAAGGGAGTTGCAGTTTATGGAGGATAAGCGAGTTGTAGTTTTTTTAGATTACATTAGATTACATTACAGTATGGAAACAGGCCCTTCGGCCCAACAAGTCCACACCGACCCGCCGAAGCGAAACCCACCCATACCCCTACATTTACCCCTTACCTAACACTACTGGCAATTTAGCATCGCCAATTCACCTGACCCTGCACATCTTTTGGACTGTGGGAGGAAACCGGAGCACCCGGAGGAAACCCCCGCAGACACGGGGAGAACGTGCAAACTCCACACAGTCAGTCGCCTGAGGCGGGAATTGAACCCGGGTCTCAGGCGCTGTGAGGCAGCAGTGCTAACCACTGTGCCACCGTGCCGCCCACTATGGAGGATAAGGGAGTTGCTGTTTATGGAGAATAAGGAATTTGTAGTTTATGGAGGATAAGTGAGTTGCAGTTTATGGAGGATAAGGGAGTTTTAGTTTATGGACGATAAGCGAGTTGTAGTTTATGGAGGATAAGGGAGGTGTAATTTTTGGAGGATAAAAGTGTTGTAGTTTTTGGAGTTGTAGTTTTGAACTACACTATGGAGTTTATGGAGGAAAAGCGAGTTATATTTTACGGAGAATATGTGAGTTGTAGTTTTTGGAGGAAAAGCGAGTTGCAGTTTTTGGAGGAGAAGAGAGTTGCAGCTTATGGGGGATAAACGAGTTGTAGTTTTGCACGATAAGCGAGTTGTTGTTTATGGAGGATATGTGAGTTGCAATTTATGGAGGATAAGCGAGTTGTAGTTTTTTTAGATTACATTAGATTACATTACAGTATGGAAACAGGCCCTTCGGCCCAACAAGTCCACACCGACCCGCCGAAGCGAAACCCACCCATACCCCTACATTTAC
>NW_025209837.1:0-8446 GCF_004010195.1 Chiloscyllium plagiosum
GTGGCAAGGAACATTTAGGTTCCAACTATGTTATGCAATGACAATCTCCAATAAATAAGAAAGTAACCATTTCCCCTTGACATTCAACGGAATTACCATCATTGAATACCCCATTATCAACACTGGTTTAATAATTAATTTGATCATTTTCCTTCTACCATACAGTTACTTAATAAGGATATGGTTTAAGATTTGAGCTCTCTAAATGTTCAGAGGTAATTTCCTCTAGCACTAAACAGTCTTTGAGATGGTCAGAGTATGACCATATGCTGAATCATCAGTTTCAACCCACATTAAATGCAAGATGGCATCAGAGGAAAGGAATTAAATCTTGTCTTAGAAGGACTGTCTGGAAAATCATTAAGTAACTGATTGCCAAGCAGTTTGCCTAATAGCACTTACTAATGAGGTCGCATGGCACTTTGGTTGCTAGTACATCAAGTAATGGCCTCTCCAAACAGTCACGAGACAATTGGGAGTAAACTGGTCAGTGCAGTGTTCCAAGTGTTTTTTAAAAGTACATCACATTTCACTGTTCACAGCTTTAATTTGTGCTTGAGATATTATGCACCATTAGCAAGGTCAGTATTTATTAGACATCCTTAATTGCCCGCTAGTAGGTGGTAATGAGCCACCCTATTCAACCATTGCAGTCCATATGCAGGTACACTCACAGTGAGGTTTGAGACAGAGTTTCAGCATGTTAACCCAGTGACAATGATGCAATGGCAATATAATTCCAAGTCATGATGGTGTGTGGTTTGGAAAGAAACTTGCAGGTGGTGATGCCCCGATTTGTCTGCTGCCCTTCACTTTACAAGCCATAGTATCATGTTTGGAAGGCTTTGTTAAAGGTGCACGGATGATTTGAATGAGTGCTTCATTTAAAATGTACTCATTACTGACATCTAACATGCAGGGGTAGTGAATGATTAAGTTGGTGGATCGGTTGCGAATCAAATATGCTTAAATGTTTTTATTTTCCCTTGAATTTTGCTAGGTTTCTAGAGCATTAATGGATCCATGCACATCCAGGAACGAGAGAGTACATTCATATTTCTGTCTAATCCTTATAGATGGTGGACAGGTATTTGTTATTCAGAAGGTAAATTACTTGCCATGGAAATCCCAGTCTCTGGTCTGCTTTTGTAGCCTCAGTATTTATATGGCTGGTGCAGTTTAATGGTAAAATTCATAATGTTGATAATGGGGTATTCAATGATGGTAATTCCATTGAATGTCAAGGGGAGATGGTTACTTTCTTATTTATTGGAGATTGTCATTGCTTAACATAGTTGGAACCTAAATGTTCCTTGCCACATATCTATCCAAACATGAATGCTACCAAGGTCATGTATGTTGTTGGTACAAATGGCTTTATTGTTTTTGAAGTTACAAAATATTCTGAGCACATTGCAATAATCAGATAACATCTCACACTGGCTTTATGATGTAGTGAAGATCATTGATGAGGTAGTTGAAGATAGTTGCACCCAAGGCTCCATGCTAAAGAGCCCCTCCTGGAGCTGAGATTATTTTACTTCAGTAAACACAATCACCATCCTTTGTTCTAGATATGATATATCTAGTTTTTTTTTGTATTGTGCAAATAATGGGATATGGGTGTCACTGGGTAGCAGGATTTATTGCCTGTCCCTAGTTGTCCATGAGAACATGGTGGTGAGCTCCCTTCTTAAACTGTTGCAGTCCATGAGCTGTAGGTAGATCCACAATGCTTTTAGGGAAGGAATTCCAGGAATCTGACCAAAGAACACTGAAAGAACTCTAATCTATTTCCAAGTCTGGATGGTGACTTGGAAGGGAACTTGCAGGTGGTCGTGTTTCAATATATCTGCTGCCCTTACAGAGGAAAGTGGTCACATGTTTGGAAGGCACTGTCTCAGGTGCTTTGGTGAATTTCACAATGCATTTGAAAATGGTGCATGCTGCCGTTAGTGAGTGTCAGTGGCAAGGAAATTAATGTTTGTGGATGTGCTATCAATTAAGTGAACTGCTTTGTCCTTGATGGTGCCAAGTTTCTTGAGTGTTGGTGGAGTTTCACCAATCCAGACAAGTGGGGAGCATTCCATCACATTCCAGACTTGTGCCTTGCAGATGGTGGACAAGATTTGAAGAGTCAGGAGGTGAGTTACTTGTTGCAGGATTCCTAGCTTGCTCTTGCAATCACAGTATTTATGAGATCATCCACTTCATTTTCTGGTCAATGGTCACCCCAAGGCTGTTGGTAGTCGGGAATAATGGAACATTTCCCCTTGATTCTCATGGACTTTAATTTTTCAGAGTTCTTTGACTCATAATGAGTTAAAAGCTACCTTAATGTCAAGGGCAATCATTCACACTTCATATTTGGTGTTCACCTCTCAGACTATAATGAGATTTGGAGATTAATGGTGCTAGTAAAATACAAAATGAGCATTAGTGAACTGTGTAAGTGTTGCTTGATAATACTGATTACACCTTCCAAGGCTGTTCAGATAGTTGAGAGTGGACTGATGGGATAGTAACTAGACTATTACTTTGTGATTTGTTTAAATTCTTTCATGGGATGTTGCATCATTAGTAGGGTCAGCATTTGTTACCCATTCCAAATTGTCCTTGAACAAGGGCATTTCACAAGGTGGTTAAGAGTCACTTACATTGTTATGAGCCTGCAGTCACATGTAAGCCAGTCTAGGTAAAGACAATGATTCCACTCCCCTACCCTTGTGCCCAACCAAATAGACATTAGTGAACTACAAGGACCTTTTTTTTTCTCAAGGCTAGCTTTTTAATCCCAGCTTTAAATAAATTCAGATTTCAGCAACTACTGTGGAAGTATTTGAACCCATGTCCCAAGAACATTAATACAGTAAAAGGAACAGAATATGCTGGGGAAACTTAGCAGGTCTGACAGCATCAGGGGAAAGAGAAACAGAGTTAGCATTTTGGATATGGTTCTTCTGAGTGAAGGAGATCAATTAACACTCGAAGCATAAACCGTTTCTCTATCCACATATGCTGCCAGACCTGCTGCGTTCATCCTGCATATTCTGTTTTTTTTATTATATTAATGTTCTTGGAATGTGGGTTCAAATACTTCCATGACTTTTATTTCAGATTTCCAGCATCTGGATTAATTTGCTTCTGCATTACTTGGCAGCATGCTGGCTCAGTGGTCAGCACTGCTGCCTCCTAGTGCTAGGGATCTGAGTGTGATTCCACCCTCGGGTGCCTGTGTGGAGTTTGCACATTCTCGCATGTCTATGAGAGTTTCCATCGGGTGCTCCAGTTTCCTCCCAAAGTCCAAAGACTTGCAAGTTAGGTGGATTGGCCATGTTAAATTGTCCATAATGTCAAGGAATGTGCAGGTTAGGTGCATTAGCCATGAGAAAAAAAGGGTTATAGGGATAGGGTAAGGGGATGGATCTGGGTGAGATGTTCTTCAGAGTATCAGTGTGGACTTGCTGGGTCAAATGGCCTGTTTCTACATGGTAGGGATTATGGGATACTTGTCCAATGACATTACCACTATACCAGCACCTCCCCAGGACAATACCAGGCAGTTCTGTCCAGTTTTACACTTATTCACCTTTTCTGCAGTGGTTTAATAAAACTGAGTGGCTTGCTCGGCCATTGCAGAGGACAAATAAGAATCAACCGCATTGTTGTGGATCCTGAGTAAAAATAGCAGAGCCCCTTCCCACAAGGACATTAGGAAAGCAGATGGTTTTTATATGACAATTCAATAGCTTCATGTTCATCATTACTGCAACTAACTTCTTATTCCAGACTTATTTCATTTATTGAATTTAAATTCTCCATCTGCCGTGGTGGAATTTGAACTTATGTCTCTGGATAATTTGCCTGGGGCTCAGGATTACTCATCCAGTAACATTACATCTGTTCCTTTGGCTGCTAGAAGTTTACACCATTCTTTGAAACATGTCAAAAGATTTTCCAAGATTTTTTTTCAAGGCCTCAAATAACTAAATACTGTATTACTCTATTGAATGGGAAAAACTGGGAGAAGGGAAATGCTCGGTCATTTTGTTGGGAGTGTCCCATTGATTCCAAGGGAAATGAGAAATGACATGATGCCAAGCAACACTAGTTTCTTTAGGAGAGAAAACAACAGGGACAAGAGAACATGATGGAGTCCTTCACCCCTTCATTCTTGTGGCCTCTTCCCTGAGTATGTGTGTTGCAATAACCAAGAATTAGTTCACTCTATCACTTGGTATCTGAGCCAGCCAGTTGGCTTGGCTTTTGAGTGTTGCTTAAAATCTCAAATGTGGATATTTCCGATGCTGAGTGGTAAAAGGGTCAGCACGTACACTCACTGACAGAGGTATTCAGGAAAATTAATAAGTAAAGCTGATTTAATGTCAGAGCTACCATTCTGAAGCTCCATATTCCAACCTACACTTCTTCTTTACTTTCCATAGTTGCAAATACATTCAAAACATGAAGAACACATGACCAGCCCGACTGAAATAGATCACCAACTACTTGCAAGTTAGCTTGTGAATTATTTCTTCTGATTGCTGCTGCAGTTATGTATTCTTTGGGTGCTTTGATTATTATTTCAATTTAATGAAAAAGACTTCAGCACCAAACAGACCAATTGCTGAAGACCGTTGAACTTTCAAAGACTTGCATTCAAGCCTGCTGGCTTCCAATGCATTGTCTAATCAACCTTCCTCTTCGAATTGAGCACCACTGGGAAAAGAGGATACACAGAGTAGGATAAGATGGAATGTGGCAAGGTAGATTTGATCTGTGGATACCATCATCTCCAATGGAATTAACTAAAACTTCAGGAATAAACCTTTCCACAATGTCATTCACACTCTGTCTCAAACAGGTTAGAATATGCAAGCAAGATTGTTCATCTCCAGTTAGTATCAAGTACAAAATTTACAGATGTCATCTACAAATTACAGACATTAGCAAACAGGAATAAAGATTTGTGATAAAATCAGGTGTACAGTACCCTTACACCTTTATATCAAATTGAACCCCAAGCAGTATGTTAACATTTTGCGTATTGTTTCTGTGTACTTGATGGTTGAAGTGTGTCAAGTGAAACATTGGAGGTAATACACTTTCCAGTGAGTTCAGTAATGTCTGTGCATTGGAGCCTTCAAACAACTTATGTATGAAAAACATCTTATTAAAACATTAGATTTCTTACAGTGTGGAAACAGGCCCTTCGGCCCAACAAGTCCACACCAACCCTCCAAAGAGCAACCTACCCAGGCCCGTTCCCCTATATTTACCCCTTCACCTAACACTACAGGCAATTTAGCATGGTCAATTCACCTGCACATTTTTGGACAGTGGGAGGAAACCAGAGGACCTGAAGGAAACCCACACAGACACGGGGAGAATGTGCAAACTCCACACAGAAAGTTGCCTGAGGCGGGAATTGAACCCGGGTCTCTGGTGCAGTGAGGCAGCAGTGCTAACCACTGTGCCACCATGCCTTGTCAGTGAGGCAGAAGAAAGGACACAGAATTCTGTTTGTGATTCAACTTGATTTTATAACAAAATATTCATTAATAAAAATACCATATCAGCATTTCCAAACTTCCCATAATATTTACTTTCTATCCAGTTCTATCTATCTGAGAAAAGGTATTAGCTACAATGATCCATGTATTTGAGCTGGGCTGTTGGAATCTCCTTCCTCTCCAACATAGGACTCACTCTCTTCCAACAAGATGATTCTCTCAGTTCAGGGCAAATCTTCTTGTGGTTTTCTGCCATGAGTTTTCATTGCGGGGTTGGCTTCCAGATGTGCATTTTTATCCCCCTTGTCTCAGAATGTTCTTTGTCCTTTGACCAATAGGATCATGAGTTGGGCTCAAAGCATCCAATACGGTCGCACCAACACTCTTCACTGTTGCCATGTTACTTTGTGATTCCCCTGAGTTATCACAGATGCCCAGTGTGAGACCTGGGACCTCATATTCTATGTCTTTTTGGGGTTAACATTTAGTCCTCGGTTGGTGAGGAAAATTAACAGTTCCTTCAACAGTGTCAAATGTTCGATCCTTGTCTATCTGCAGGACGAGGTCATCCATGTCCTGTACTAAGCAGCGTAGTCAGGAAAACCTCTCTGTTTAGCAAGCCTCTGGTGAAGTACTGACAGAGAATTGTTAAAACCCTGGGGCAAGCAGGTCCTGAAATATGAAGTGAATTTCTATTGGCAATGTTATGTCCCGGGGTAAACCCTCCTGCTTAATTTAAATCAGCAACACAGAAAAGATTTATCCCAGGCAGTAATCTGTGGAAATCTGAGAGGCCAAGAACTATTTAAGAAAAAATTTAACAACTTTATTTCTTAATGTATAACAGAGAATAATTAATTAACAACTATTTACAAATCCTTCCTCTAACCTATCTTTTACTTTCCCTTCTAATATACTAGTCCAATGAAAACCTCCATTAAGTTTTACCAAAACTTCAAATTTTCAAAACCAGCCAGGTGTCAAATCTTCTCCTTATATCTTCCTTGGTCTTCTTCTTCTTAGAGATTTCTTTTTCACAAGTTACTGATCGATAAACGTACCTTTAAAATAACTATTCTCCGGGAAGTCTGCAGATGCTGGTGGCCTGGCAGTTCTCCTCCCAACTGTTCAATTTTCTGGTTTTATACTCCTAAAGCATTGGATTGTGTCATTAGTTTTTAAATTGTCAATATACTCAATTCAAACTTGATTGGCGTTTGGTATATTTTGGGGTAAAACAAACTGATTGGCCTAATTTGAATTTGTTTTGTAGTCTCCAGGCAACCAGCTAATTGAGTTGTTCAACCAAATGTTACATTATATCTTGTTCAGAACATTTGGTGCTGTGTCAGATAGTTCTGCTAGCTTTTAACTCTCTAAAAGATACAGTACACCCACATTTTCATAACAGCAGTATCAGTGAAGGGGGATGGACCAAAATCCATTACTTATATCCAGTACAGTGAAATACCCATGGGACCTGCCTCATCATGGTTTCAGGGCTAGATGTGACTGTTGGTGCTGTGATTAGGACAGTTTTATTTCATTCGCCATAATTGATGGTGAGCCACTAAGAGACATCCGGTTTCTTAACCAGCCATCTTGGCAAGTTATTGATAAATGTTACAGAGTATAGCATCCCTCTCTGCTTGCTTCGGGAAGATGTAGCTTTGTAGCTTTGTCTTTGTAGCTTTGGATCCAGTTCATCTATCTTGCATGCTAAATGATCGCAGTCGTGTTTGTGACAGGTGAACAAACTCTTGTGCTCTGTGACAACTGCCTATGATGCTGGGTCACTTCAACGGGTATCATCCACATGGTGCAAATTCTCTATGTAGATGTGCCCACAATTATAGCATTTCCCTGGCGGCAGTGATTGCTGTCTGGGACCTCTCTGTTATAAATCCCTGTCTCTCACTGCAGGATGGATGTATGGAGATGGATGGCTGCGATAATATCCTCAAGATGGCAGCGGAGTAGCAGTATGTGGGTTCCTGCTTGGAGCTCATCTGCTCGGTCCGCTTTTACTTTCTTTTCATCTTTCACTACTGCTTTTCTTAGTTTAGTTTACTTACCTTATGTGAGTACGTGTGACAATAAACCTAATTCTAATTCGAATAATTCGTCTTATTTCAGTCGCCGTCTTCATTCGCCACACGGGATCAAAGTTTGGGGTTTTACTGGGTGCGTTTTTCCTTGACTGATTTTGAATTGAATTGAATTTATTGTTATGTGTACTGAGGCACAGTGAAAAGCTTTGTCTTGCGAGCAATACAGGCAGATCAGAGTTAAGTAGCATAAATAGTAAATAATAGGTAAACAGCAGCAAAAACAATGACACAAGTACAGACGAATGTTAAGAGTTTGTGGGTCCATTCAGTATCCTACCAACAGCCAGGTAGATACTGTTGCGAAACCGGCTGGTGCATGTGTTCAGGGTTCTGTACCTTCTCCCTGATGGTAGAGGTTGTAGAAAAGCATTGCCAGGGTGGGATGGATCTTTGAGAATGCTGGCAGCCTTTCCTTCACAGAGGGCCTGGTAGATGGATCCTATAGATGGGAGGTAGGCCTTTGTGATTGTCCAGGCCGAGTTCACCACTCTCTGTAACCGTCTCCGATTTTGAATGGTACAATTGTCATAACAGGTAGTGATACATCCAGAGAGCATTGAGAGCTAGGTTGTTCTCAGTGCACCATTTTTCCAGGTCTTCCACCTCCGGTCTGTAGTCTGTTTGATCGCCATCTGAGATTTGACCGACTATGGTGGTGTCATCAGTGAACTTATAAATGGCATCAGTCTGGTATTTAGTGACGATTGGGCGTGTTTTCCCCTTGCCTGATTTGGGTTTTACTGGGTGTGTTTTTCTTTTGCCAGATTTGTGGTTTTACTGGGTGTGTTTTTCTTTTGCCAGATTTGTGGTTTTACTGGGGGC
>NW_025209837.1:11014-16230 GCF_004010195.1 Chiloscyllium plagiosum
ACTGAACTGGGAATGGAGAGAGAGAGGGAGCGAGTGACAACACACTGAACTGGGAATAGAGAGAGAGAGAGACGGAGTGAGAACACAGTGAATAGAATATACTAATAGAGTAAAATGCACTTAAGTGGGAATAGAGACAGACAGAGTGAAAATACACTGAACTGGGACGAGGGAGTTATGGAGAGACAACTCACTGAACTGGGAAGAGAGAGAGAGAAAGAAAACATAACATGTGGGAAGAGAGAGAGAGAGAGAGACAGAGTGAGAAGACACTGATTTGTTAATAAGAACAAATGGATTGACAGTACATTGGACTGCAAAGGGGGAGAGATGGAGGGGACAACACACTGAACGGGAAATAGAGAGGTGGGGAGAAAGTGAGGACTGCAATGCTGGAGATCAGAGTCAAAAAGTGTGGCGCTGGAAAACCACAGACAGTCAGGCAGGATTCGAGGAGCAGGAGAGTCGACATTTTGAGCTTAAGCTCTTCATCAGTAATGTGGGGGGTGGGGTGGTCCCAAGGGGGCTGAGAGATAAGTGCGGGAGGGGTGGGACTGGGTGAAGATAGCTGGGAATGCGATACATAGATGAAAGTGGAGGGTGATTGTGATAGCTCATTACAGAGTGAGGACAAAGTGAATGAAGAATAGCACATTGGTCTGGGAAGTGGGAGAGAGAGTGACAGCACGCTGAACTTGGAATACAGAGACAGAGAGACAAAACAGTTAATGTGAATATGGAGAGAGAGAAATAACAGATTAAAACAGGAACTGGGAGACAGAGAGTATGACAACACAAATAGCTGGAAATAGAGAGACAAAGTGACAGCACACTCAATAGGAAATAGAGACAGAGTGACAACACACTGATTTGGGAATGAAGGCAAATAGAGTGACAATACACTGAACTGGGAGTAGGCAGAGACAGTGAGAGAACACACTGAACTAGAAAGATAGAGACAGGGAGACAATACAGTTAATGTGAGAATGCAGGGAGAGAGAGAGACAATGCATTGAAGTAGGAAGTCAGAGGCAGAGAGTGTGACAACACAATAAGCTGGAAATAGAGAGACAGAGTGACAGCAAATTAAACTGGGAACTAAGAGAGACCAAGTGCAAATGCACTGAACGGGGAAATGGAGAGGGAGAGAGAGAGAGAGGAAGAGAGCCAGAGTTACAACATACAAAACTGGGAATAGAGAGAGCCAGAATGTGACATATTGAAGGTGCAAGAGGGAGACATGGAGTGACAACACTTTGAACAGGGAGAGAAAGAGAGAGTGACAGTGAGACAACAAATTGTCCTGGGAATAAGGAGCAAGAGTTACAATACTTTGAATGGTAAATAGTAATAGATAGAGTAACAACGCTCTGAACTGAGAATAGAGAGAGAGGCATAGTGACAACACACTGAAGTGGGAATAGAGAGAGACAGAAAGAAAATACAATGCCTGGGAAGAGACAGAGACTGAGTGACAGTACAATAATTTGGGAATACAAACAGAGTGACAATACACTGAACTGCAAAGAAAGAGAGATGGAAGGACATCACCAGGAACAGAGAGGGACAGAGTGAGAACAAAGTGAATGGAGAATCATGATAAACAGAGTAACAGAAAATTGACCTATTAAGAGACAGACAGAGAGAGAGAGAGAGAGAGAGAACAAACTGATTTCAGAATACAAATGAACAGAGTGACAACACATTGAACTGGGAATAGGGAGAGACAGTGAGTGAACATGCTGAACTGGTAACACAGAGACAGGCACAATACAGTTAACGTGAATGTGGAGAGAATGAGAGACAACACACTGAACAGGAAATAGGGAGAGACAGAGTGAGAACATGCTGAACTGGGAATAAGACCACATAACCACATGACCATAAGACATAAGAGCAGAAACTCAGCCATAGAATCTGCTCCACCATTCCATCGTGGCTGATAAGTTTCTCAATCCCATTCGCCCGTTCTCTCCCTATAACCCTTAATCCTCTTGACAGTCAAGAACTTATCTATCTCCGTCTTAAAGAGATTCAATGGTCTGGCCTCCACAGACTTCTGAGGAAATGAATTCCATAGATTCACCACTCTCTGAGTAAAGAAGATTCTTCTTATCTCTGTTCTAAAAGGTCTTCCTTTTACTCTCAGGCTTTACCCTCAGGTCCTAGTCTCCCCTACCAATGGAAACATCTTCCCAACATCCACTCTGTCCAGGCCAATCAGTATTCTGTAAGTTTCAGTTAGATCAACCCCTCATCCTTTTGAACCTCCATTGAGTATAGTCCCAGGGTTGTCAAACATTCCTCAAATGTTAAGCTTTTCATTCCTTGGACCATTCCCATGAACCTCCTCTGAACACGTTCCAGGGTCAGTACATCCTTCCTGAGATATAGGGTCCAAAACTGCACACAATACTCCAAATGTGGTTTTACCCCAGCCTTACAGAGCCTCAGAATAGGAAGGAGACCAGAATTGCACACAATATTCCAAAAGTGGCCTAACCAATGTCCTGTACAGTCCCAACATGACCTCCCAACTCCAATACTCAATACTCTGACCAATAAAGGAAAACATACCAAATGCCTTCTTCACTATCCCATCCACCCACAACTCTACTTTGACATTTGCTATTATATTCAAGTCCTCTCAAGATAAATGCTATTGTCGCATTTGCCTTCTAATACTGACTCAATCTGCAAATTTACATTGAGAGAATCCTGGACGAGAACTCCCAAATCTCGTCGCACTTCTGAATTTTCCCCCCATTTAGAAAATAGTCCATGCCTCTATTCTTCCCAGTGAAGTACATGACCTCACATTTTTCCACATTGTACTCCAACTGCCACTCTCCTAACCTGTCCAAATCCTTCTGCAGCCTTCCCGCCTCCTCAATGCTACCTGTCCCTCTACCTATCTTTCCTCCGAAAACATACCCAGCCTATTCAGCCTTTCCCTGTAGCTCAAGTCCTCCAACCCTGGCAACATCCTTGTAAATCTTTTCTGAACCCTTTCTATTTCACAACATCCTTCCAATAGGAAGGAGACCAGAATTTCATGTAATATTCCAAAAGTGGCCTAACCAACTCCCTGTACAGCCCCAACATGACCTCCCAATGCCTGTACTCAATACTCTGACCAATGAAGGAAAGCAGACCAAATGCCTTCTTCACTATCCTATGCACCTGCAACTCTATTTTCAAGGAACTATGAACATGCACTCCAAGGTCTCTTTGTTCAGCAACACTGCCCAAGACCTTCCCATTAAGTGTATAAGTCCTGCCCTGATTTGCTTTTCCAAAATGCAACACCTTACATTTATCTAAATTAAACTCCAACTGCCATTCCTAAACTCATTGGCCCATCTGATCAAGATCCCATTGTAATCTGAGGTAACCTTCTTCACTGTCCACTACACCTCCAATTTTGGTGTCATCTGCAAACTTACTAACGATACCTCTTATGCTCTCATCCAAATTATTTATATAAATGACAAAAAGCAATGGACCTAGTACTGATCCTTGAGATACACAACTGGTCACAGGCCTCCAGTCTGAAAAACAACCTTCCACCACCACCCTCTGTCTTCCACCTTCAAGCCAGTTCTGTATCAAAATGGATAGTTCTCCTGTATTTCATGAGATCCAACCTTGCTAACCATTCTCCCATGAGAAACCTTGTTGAATGCCTTACTGAAGTTAATATAGATCACGTCTACCACTCTAGGTAAAAACAATGACTGCAGATGCTGGAAACCAGATTTTGGATTCCTCGGATGCTGCCTGAACTGTTGTGCTCTTCCAGCACCACTAATCCAAAACGTCTACCACTCTGTCCTCATCTTTGTAATTTCTTCAAAAAACTCAATCAAGTTGTGAGACATGATTTCCCATGCACAAAGCCGTGCTAGCTATCCCTAATCAGTCCTTGCCTTTCCAAGTACATATAGATCCTGTCCCTCAGGATTCCCTTCAAACACTTGCCATCACCAATGTCAGGCTCACTAGTCTATATTTTCCTGGCTTGTCCTCACTACCCTTCTTAAACAGTGGCACCATGTTAGCCAACCTCCAGTCTTCTGGCACCTCACCTGTGACTATTGATGATACAAATATCTCAGCAAGAGGCCCAACAATCACTGCCCTCAGAGTTTTAAGGTACTTGGGGCAGCACAGTGGCTCAGTGGTTAGCACTGCTGCCTCACAGCACCACCATCCCAGGTTCGATTCTAGCCTCGGGCGACTGTGTGGAGTTTGCACATTCTCCCAGTGTCTGCATGGGTTTCCTTTGGGTGCTCCAGTTTCCTCCCACAGTCCAAAGGTGTGCAGGTCAGGGTGAATTAGCCAGGCTAAATTGGCAGTAGTGTTAGGTGCATTAGTCAGAGGGAGATGGGACTGGGTGGGTTACTCTCTGGAGGGTTGGTGTGGACTGGTTGGGCCGAAGGGAATCTGATCTGATCAGGTACTGGGGGCTTAGCCACTTTTATGCATTTCCAGACATCCAGCACTTCCTCCTCTGTAATATAAATATTTTTCAAGATGTCACCAACTATTTCCCTACTTTTGATATCTTCCATGTCCTTTTTCACAGTAAACACTGATGCAAAATATTCATTTTGTAACTCCCCCATCGCTTGCCTTGCTGATCTTTGAGAGACCCTATTCTTTCCCTGGTTACCCTTTTATCCTTAATGTGTTTATAAAATCCCTTTGGATTCTCCTTAACTCTATTTGCAAAAGCTAATCCCTTTGGATTCTCCTTAACTCTATTTGCAAAAGCTATTTCTTGTCCCCTTTTTGCCCTCCTGATTTCCTTCTTAAGTATATTCCAACTGCCTTTATTTTCTTCTAAGGATTCACTCGATCTATCCTGTCTATACCTGACATCTACTCCTTTCTTTTTCTTAACTAAACCCTCAATTTCTTTACTGGGAGAAAGTGAGAATTGCAGATACTGGAGATCAGAGCTGAAAATGTGTTGCTGGTAAAGCGCAGCAGGTCAGGCAGCATCCAGGGAACAGGAGAATCGACTTTCGGCATGAGCCCTTCTTCAGGAATGAGGAAAGTGTGCCAAGCAGGCTAAGATAAAAAGTAGGGAGGAGGGACTTGGGGGAGGGGGCATTGGAAATGCGATAGGTGGAAGGAGGTCAGGGGGAGGGTGATAGGCCGGAGTGGGGTGAGGGCGGAGAGGTCAGGAAGAAGATTGCAGGTTAGGGAGA
>NW_025209837.1:16649-17731 GCF_004010195.1 Chiloscyllium plagiosum
TGGGAGCAGATGCAGCGGAGACAAAGGAATTGGGAATATGGGATGGCGTTTTTACAGGGGGCAGGGTGGGAGGAGGTGTACTCTAGGTAGCTGTGGGAGTCGGTCGATTTATAGTAAATGTCCATGTTGATTCGGTCGCCCGAGATAGAAGTGGAGAGGTCTAGGGAAGGGAGGGAGGAGTCTGAGATGGACCAGGTAAATTTGAGGTTGGGGTGGAAGGTGTTGGTAGAGTGCATGAACTGTTCAACCCCCTCGTGGGAGCACGAGGCAGCGCTGATACAGTCATCGATGTAGCGGAGGAAAAGGTGGTGCCAGTGTAGCTGCGGAAGATGGACTGTTCCACATATCCTACGAAGAGGCAGGCATAGCTGGGGCCCATTTAGTCATCCAGCATTACCAATACCTACCAGCCTATCCTTTCACCCTATCAGGAATATACTGTCTCTAGACTCTCATCTCATTTCTGAAGGCTTCCCATTTTTCCAGCCGTCCCTTTACCTGTGAACATCTGCCCCCAATCATCTTTCGAAAGCTCTTGCCTAATACCGTCAAAATTAGCCTTCCTCCAATTTAAAACTTCAACTTTTAGATCCAGTTTATCCCTTTCCATCACTATTTTAAAACTATTGGAAATATGGTCGTTGGCCCCAAAATGCTACCCCACTGACACCTCAGTCACCTGCCCTGCCTTATTTCCCAAGAGTAGATCAGGTTTTGCACCTTCTCTAGTAGGTACATCCACATACTGAATCAGAAAATGTTCTTGTGCACAATTAACAAATTCCTCTCCGTCCAAACCCTTAACACAATGGCTGTCCCAGTCCATGTTTAGATAGTTAAAATCCCCTACCATAACCACCCTTACCAGACCATAACCGTTCTTACAGATAACTGAAATCTCCTTACAAATTTGTTTCTCAATTTCCCCATACTGAATCAGAAAATGTTCTTGTGCACAATTAACAAATTCCTCTCCGTCCAAACCCTTAACACTATGGCAGTCTCAGTCCATGTTTAGATAGTTAAAATCCCCTACCATAACCACCCTTACCAGACCAGAACCATTCTTACAGATAACTGAA
>NW_025209838.1:0-2384 GCF_004010195.1 Chiloscyllium plagiosum
GCGCGTTGTTGTCGATGCTGGAATCCTTCCTGAAAACAACAAATGCTGAAGATCACAGAGGGTCAGGCAGCGCTGTGCTCCTCTATGACTGGATAGTGTGGATGTGGAGATGATGTTTCCACTAGGAGAAGGGTTGAGGATGCCAAGTCATTGAGGGCATTTAAGACAGAGATAGATTCTTGATGAGTAAGCGGTCAAGGGTTATGAGGAGAGGGCAGCAGAATGGGATGGAGAAACGTATCAGCCACGAACGACTGGTGGAGCAGGCTCGATGGGCCAAATGGCCTCATCCTGCTCCTGTGTATTATTGTCTTAAAGCGGAGCAGTAGTCTTAAGGGGTTCTCACAAACTATTCCAGAATCCTGAAGATGAGTTGTTGGACTGGAAACCTTAACTCTGCTTTCTCTCCACATATGCTTCCAGTCCTGCTGAGTTTTTCCAGTGTTCTCAGTTTTTGTTTCAGATTTCGAGCATCCACAGTTCTTTGTCTTATTTATCGCAGTCATTTCTTGCCTTTCAAAAGTGTCTGGAACTTCATCTCCCTGATCTACAAACTATTCACTTACCATAGAAGTGACCACTACCTCCTTATCAGAGTAGACCCCTTTTTTGCAAAATGATTGTTCAATTCTGTGACCAAAATAATGGCATTCGTAATTACTTACACCAGGGACTCTCAACATCTCAGGCAAGAACACAACCAGATTGCTTCAGACAGTACATTTATGTGATTTGATACAATTCCCTATTCCCTACTTTACCAGCATGTTGCTGGGATGAACGTAATCCCTGCTGTCCTCATCCTGAAGGGTTTGGTTCATGCTGATTAACAGACCCACATTCAAGGGGGATCTAACTGAAACGTACAGAATATTGAACGGCCTGGACAGACTGGACATTGGGAAGATGTTTTCATTGGAAGGAGAGACTAATACCCATGGGCATAGCCTAAGCATAAAGTCAGAATAGAGATTAGGAGAAATTTCTTTAGCCAGAGAGTGGTGAATCTATGGAATTAATTGTCACAGAAAGCTGTGGAGGCCAGGTCACCGAGTATGTTTAACACTGAGATAGAGTATCAAGGGTTGAGAGTTGCGGGGAGAAAATGGGAGAATGGGGCTGAGAAATGTAAGAGCCAGGATAAATTGGGAGCAGGAGTAGACCACTTGATCTTTCCAGCCTGCACCAGCATTGAACACTTCATAACTGGATATGAATATACATATATCGAGGGTCATAGGGTGGAACTTTTCTCACTGTAACATAGGAGCTTGAGAGGTGACCTTATAGAGGATTATAAAATCATGAGGGATACGGATGAGGTGCAAACGCAATAGCAGGTGTCCTTTCCCTCAGCTGGGGGTTTCAGGATCAGGGAGCAAATATTTTGAGGTGAGTAGAGAAAGATTTTATAAAGACAGGACAAGGATCGTTTTTTAAGAGAGTGGTCTGAGTGCAGAATGAATGTCCAGACGAAGTCATAGAGTCATAGAGATGAACAGCACAGAAACAGACTGTTTGGTCAAACTTGTCCATGCCGACCAACTATCCCAACCCAATCTAGTCCCACCTGACAGCACACGGCCCCTGTTATGCAATTCCAGTGCCACATTTTTCGACTTTCACCTCTTGTCCTCACTTTTTCCACATTCCAATATATCACCATTAAACAATGCACTGCTATTTTTTTAAAAAAACAGCAAAGGCTATGACTTTACATTGCGGCACTGCACTTGCTATGTGTTTGCCAGTTGAGACACAGACCTGGACCAACTTCGGGAAGAGGCAAAACACTGAGTTCTGAACAAAACCGTAGCACACTCAAAACGTCGGCTCTGTTTACCTTTCCACAGATGCAGCTCGACCCGTTGGCTTTCTGCAGTATTCGCTGTGTTTGAACTGACAGAAGACAATGGTAATTCTGGGCGCGGCAGGTTAAATTATGAATTGAATAGTAGCTTCCTCAACGAGACTGCGCCAGCGATGTCCTGACCTGTCTCTGTGGCGCAATTGGTCAGCGCGTTCGGTTGTTAACCGGAAGGTTGGTGGTTCGAGACCACCCGGGGACGGGGCGTTTGATGTTAACGCTCCTACCGCTTTCTTGGCTGCAAAGATGCGCGTTTTGAATGGTGTCAGGAAAACGTTTCCCAAACGGAAATCTTTTCCACTGAGGAAGCACAAAGGGGTTTCTGAATTGATTGAATTTCTAACGTTAAGGACTGCGGATTCTGAGAGTCCGAGACAGAAAGCGAAACTGCTGGAGCAACTCAGAAGGTTTGGCTGTACCTGGATGAGGAAAAATAAAGTTCTGAAATGTTGTCCCTGATTCTCTTTCTGCAGATGCTGCCTGACCTGGTGAGTTGCTCCTGCAATTTCTGGTTTTG
>NW_025209838.1:4557-13316 GCF_004010195.1 Chiloscyllium plagiosum
AAAAGACTTTGTCTATTTATCCTATCCATACCCCTCATGATTTTATACACGCAGAGTTACAACGTTTGGATAAGTACATGAATATGAAAGGTTCGAAGGTTTATGGGCAAACACTGGTAGGTGGGACGAGTTTAGTTTGAGAACATACTCAGCATGGACTAGTTGGATGAAGGGTCTGTTCAGTGCTGTCATACTCTGTGGCCGACCTGTACTGGGCTTAGAACCATTTTCTTACCTACACCCCATAACCATCCACTTCTTTGTTGTTCAAAATTCAGATGAATTTAGCCTTGAATATGTTCAATGACCCCACTTCTGAACTCAATTCCTCTTCGTAATATACCACCTGCCTCGCTCATTGCCTGCTGCACCTGCCCGACAACAGGCATTGACTGGTGTGGAGGGACTCTGAGACCCCTTTGAACATCCATACATCATTCCTGATGAAGGGCTTGTGCCCGAAACGTTCACTGTCCTGCTCCTCAGATGCTGCCTGACCTGTTCTGCTATTCCAGTGCCACATTTTTCGACTTTCACCTCTCGTCCTCACTTTCTCCACATTGCAATATATCACCATTAAACAATGCACTGCTCTTTTAAAAAAAAACAGCAAAGGCTATGACTTCACATTGCGGCACTGCACTTGCCATGTGTTTGCCAGTTGAGACACAGACCTGGACCAACTTCGGGAAGAGGCAAAACTCTGAGTTCTGAAAAAAAACCGTAGCACACTCAAAACGTCGGCTCTGTTTACTTTTCCACAGATGCAGCTCGACCCGTTGGCTTTCTGCAGTATTCGCTGTGTTTGAACTGACAGAAGACAATGGTAATTCTGGATTATGAATTGAATAGTAGCTTCCTCAACGAGACTGTGCTAGTGATGTTCGGACCTGTCTCAGTGGCGCAATTGGTCAGCGCGTTCGGCTGTTAACCGGAAGGTTGGTGGTTCGAGACCACCCGGCGATGGGGCGTTTGTTGTTCACGCTCCAACTGCTTTCTTGGCTGCAAAAATGGCGTTTTTAATGGTGTCAGGAAAATGTTTCCCAAACGGAAATCTTTTCCACTGAGGAAGCACAAAGGGGTTTCTGAATTGATTGAATTTCTAACGTAAAGAACTGCGGATGCTGACAGTCCGAGACAGAAAGCGAAACTGCTGGAGCAACTCAGCAGGTTTGGCTGTACCTGGATGAGGAAAAATAAAGTTCTGAAATGGGAAGATGGGGCGTTTTTCCTTCAGGCATCGGGTGGGGAGTGAGCGGCGTTGGAGGAGGCCCAGGACCTGCATGTCCTCGGCAGAGTGGGAGGGGGAGTTGAAATGTTGGGCCAAAGGGTGATGGGGTTGATTGGTGCGGGTGTCCTGGAGATGTTCCCTCAAGCGCTGTGACTTGACTCTGCGAGGAGTCTCCAGTCTCCCCAATGTCGAGGAGACCGCATCGGGAGCAATGGATACAAGAAATGACGTTGGTGGAAGCCTTCTCACGATCGTGGCCCGGGTTCGATTTCCGGGCAGGGAAGCAATTTACAATAGAGCTGTGAATGGGTTTGGCGGTCTCCGTGGTGGTGTAGTGGGTAAGATTCCGCGCTTTCACCGCTGCGGCCCGCGTTCGATTCCCGGTCAGGGAAGTATTTCTCAGTGGATGTTTTGCCTACCCATTCTCCTTAAATGTGCGGTACAGTTACTTAATGGTCTTCGTCGTTACTGGCTACTGCAGGGTGTAGTGCCTCGTTGAAATAGTGTCCTGATTCAGACTTGTTTGTATGTGTAGGGATCATTGCTTCTGTAGCTAAGTACTTTGGTCGTGTGTGCTGTTTTCCTGTAGACGCTGTTTTGAATTTACCATTGACTGTTCGCTCTCGACTGTGACATCTAGAAATGGCACTTTGTTGTTGTTCTCCTCTTTTGTGAATTTTATGCCAGTAAGGATATTGTTGATGGTGTTGTAGATTTCCTCTAATTTGCTTCATTTTTTGATGACAACAGTGTCATCACTGTGGCGGACGCAAAGTTTGGGTTGGATCGTTGGAAGGGCTGTTGGTTTGAACTTCTGCATTATTGCTTCTGCTGGGAATTCTGATACATTTGGTTTCATGGGTGTTTCGTTGATTTGGTTGTAGGGCTTGTTACTGAATATGAAGTGGGAGGTAAGGCACAGTTCCACGAGCTGGACAGTGCTATCTTTGCTGATGAAGTTGGTGCTGTATTTGTCTCTTTGGTTCTTCGAGTAGTGTCTCCAGTTTTCTTTGGCCACGTTCATGTTAGTGGATGTGAACAGGGCTGTTATGTCAAAGGAGAACATTATTCCATCCTCTTCTCTCTTCGTGTCTTTGGTGTTCAGGAATTCTTGGATGGAATAAATGGAGTGGCGTGAATCTTCGACTTGGTGATTTAGTCTTCAATGGAGGCCTTTGACTAGTCTGTATATTGGTGTTCCAAGTAGTGAGACTATGGCCTGAGGGGGGCTCCTGGTTTGAAGAGGAGGAGAACAATAACAAAGTGCCATTCTTAGATGTCACGGTAGAGCGAACAGTCAATGGGGAACTTCAAACTAGCGTTTACAGAAAAACAACACACGCAAACCAAGTGCTTAAACACAGAAGCAATCATCCCAACACCTACAAACGAAGCTGCATCAGGACATTATTTCAATGAGCCACTATACACTGCATATAGAGGATTATAAAATCATGAGGGATACGGATGAGGTGAACAGCACAGAAGGTGTCCTTTCCCTCAGCTGGGGGTTTCAGGATCAGGGAGCAAATATTTTGAGGTGAGTAGAGAAAGATTTTATAAAGACAGGACAAAGATCGTTTTTTAAGAGAGTGGTCTGAGTGCAGAATGAATGTCCAGAAGATGTCATAGAGTCATAGAGATGTACAGCACAGAAACAGACTGTTTGGTCCAACTTGTCCATGCCGACCAACTATCCCAAACCAATCTAGTCCCACCTGACAGCACACGGCCCCATATCCCTCCAAACCCTTCCTATTCATATACCTAACCAACTGCCTTTTAAATGTTGCAATCGTACGAGACTTCACCACTTACTCCGGCAGTTCATTCAATAAACGTACAATCCTCTGCGTGAAAACGTTGCCCCTTAGATCTCTTTGTATCTTCCCCGCTAACGCTAAACCCATGCCCTCTCGTTCGGGACTCCCCCACCCCAGGGAAAAGACTTTGTCTATTTATCCTATCCATACCCCTCATGATTTTATACACGTACAGTTACAACGTTTAAAAGACATTTGGATAAGTACATGAATATGAAAGGTTCGAAGGTTTATGGGCCAAACACTGGTAGGTGGGACGAGTTTAGTTTGAGAACATACTCAGCATGGACGAGTTGGATGAAGGGGCTGTTCAGTGCTGTCATACTCTGTGACTGACCTGTACTGGTCTTAAAACCATTTCCTTACCCCCCCCCATAACCATCCACTTCTTTGTTGATCAAAACTCAGATGAACTTAGCCTTGAATATGTTCAATGACCCCACTTCTAAACTGAATTCCTCTTCGTAATATACCACTTGCCTCGCTCATTGCCTGCTGCACCTGCCCGACAACTGGCATTGACTGGAATGGAGGGACTCTGACACCCCTTTATACATCCACACATCATTCCTGATGAAGGGCTTGTGCCCGAAACGTTCACTGTCCTGCTCCTCAGATGCTGTTCTCCTGCCCCGAATGAGGGAAGGTCTTAACCCGCTCCTCCACACTGCTGAAGCACCAGCTGATCCACATTGGGGGGTGGGGGGTTGGGGAGGCCAATCTGCTGCCCTAAGTGCGGGAAGGCCTTCAGCAGTTCCTCCGCCCGACTGAAGCACAAATATGTCCACACCGGGGAGATGCCCTTCAGTTGGCCTGAGTGCGGGAAGAGGTTCATGTTTTCCTGCTACTTGCGGAAGCACCAGCGGGGACACCAGCGCTCCCAGCAATCAGATCCCACCGGTGATGCTGCCTTGGGTCACCCCCCAGAACTGAACCTCCTGCCAGTTCTCACAGTTGGTGCAGTGGGAGAGTAGGTTGGCTGTTTTTGTTTTCTGCTGGACTGCAATTGCCTCCCCCGCACAACCACAACTCCATGGTGGCTGAGGGTTAGCACTGCTGCCTCATGGCACAAGGAACCCAGGAATAATTCCACTCTTGGGGGTCTGTGTGCAATTTATGGAGGGTAGGAAAATGGATCTGAGTGGGTTACTCTTCAGGAGATCAGTGCAGATGTGTTGGGCTGAAGGACCTGTTTCCACGTTGTAGGAGTGCTACGATCCTATGAGTTTTGCTTTCAGTGGACACTGCTGCTCATTGAGCCCGGGACTGCACATTCCCAATGAAATGATCCAGAGAAACCTAAGACTGCAAGACCAACGGAGCAGAAGTTAGGCCATTCGGCCTGTTGAGGCTACTCTGCCATTCGTTCGTGACAAAAGTAGTGCAGATGATATTAGCTACAGTGTGGAAACAGGCCATTCGTCCCAACAAGTCCACACCGACCCTCCGAAGACTAACCCATCCAGACCCATTTCCCTCTGATTAATATACCTAACTCTATGGCAAATAAGCAAGGCCCATCCAGATGACCTGCACATCTTTGGTTTATGGAAGGAAACAGGACCACCCAGAGAAAACCCACGCAGACATTGGGAGAAAGTGCAAACTCCTCACAGACAGCCACCCAAGACTGAAAACAAACCTGGGTCCCTGGCGCTGTGAAGCTGCAGTGGTAACCACTGAGCCACTACATATTGCAACCCGAAGTAGGCAAGCAGGAGGTTGGGAGAATACAGCAAGCCAGGCAGCACCAGGGTGTGGAGTAGTCAGCGTTTTGGGTATTAACCCTTCTTCAGAACTGAAACGTTAACTTCTCCATGAGAAACAATTTACGGGAATGTTGCTGAGGGTTGGAGGGTTTGAGCGACAGGGAGAGGCTGAATAGGATGGAGCTGTTTTCACTGGAGCATCGGAGGCAGAGGAGTAACGTAATAGCGGTTACAAAATCATGAGGGGCATGGACAGGGTAATAGACAAGGTCCTTTCCTTGGGGTGTGGGAGTCCAGAACTAGAGGGCATAGGTGTATAGTTAGAGGCGAAATACTTTAAAGGTAACAACTTCTTCATGCAAAGGATGGTACATACATGAAATGAGCTGCCAGAATATATGGGTCAGGTGCTATCAAATGGGACTAGATTAATTTAGGATATCAGGTCAGCATGGACAAGTTGGACCGAAGGGTTTGTTTCCATGCTGTACGTGTCTCTGACTACTGGTACTGGTGTAAGTTTAAAATCGAGTCCAAGTAACTTTGAATAGTTCAATCTTGTTGAGCACACCTCCTGAAATGTTTCAAATGAATCCCTCTGAGCGTTACTGTTTGAACATGCTGAGTTGTACAAAGTATCCCATCAAGTTCAACACAAACCTAGGGTTGAAGAAGTCAGTAGTCAGAACACCAAGGGGACCAAAACTGATCACAATATTCCAAGTGCAGCCTCATTAACGTCCTGTATAACTACAACATAACTTGCCAACATCTATACTCAATTCCCTAATTGATGAAGGCCAGTGTGCTGAAACCTTTCTTCACTGCCTTGTGTACCGATGTAATCAGAGATATAGGACCTACTTTAAACTGATCCACAATCCAGCTGCTGGGTGGCCAGAAGCAGAGTAATGCTGCGTGAATGTGCTGGTCACATAACCCAGGGTCGATGCGTCAAAACCAGGTGATGCTATTGCTCAATGTCTCTGTAAGGTGCTTTCATTTGCAAAGGTGCTCTGTTCTGTATCTTGCCTTTACATCTGCTTCCCAAAGCTTCTTCAGTGGAGCAGTGGCATTAGCAATTCCCCGGAGCTGGGGGAAGGTGCGAGCTCCAAGAAGCGGGGGGGGGGGGCGGCCGGGGGCGGTAAGGCTGGAGGCAGCTGGATTTGCTCAAGACTTGCATCTATTAATTCATTTAAATGGTACCTACTGTATAGGGCTATGGTTTGCATTAAAACCGGAGGATCATCTCAGAGTGTTTATATTTAGCAATGGTAGTTGGTAAAATACACTCCCTGGAGGAGCACCTTATATGATGCTGCATTTCTTACCTTATGCCCTTCCCCATTTCTTATCTCCCATCTTGATTTTAAAATTTTTTGTGGTCAAATTTAATTTCATATGCATCAGACTTGGTATTCACTGTGTGCTATTAATTTGTTTGTTCGAATATTGTAAGTCAAAATTAAAGCTGTAATTTCATTTCTGATGTCAGAGTTTGACATTGAATGTGCAGGTGTAAATACCAGTAAGTTGTGAAAATAAATCAAAAACTTGTGGTTTTTAACAAAAAGAGCAGTTCACTGATATTCATGGCATTGTCTCATTTGGGAGTGATGATTCAAATCTAACCAACAAACCGTTTTATGCAGTCACCCAATTTAATTAAAGTTTTCTTTAATTTAGCTGAAGGAAATAACTCCGGCAGGCTAAGATTTATGCAATCTATTTATAAGATTATCTCCATTTCTCGCAATATGGTCTCATCCACATTCGGGAAACTGGACGCCAACTAGCAGAACGTTTCACCGAACAGCTCTGGGTCACTGAAACTAAGCTTCCGACCGCCTGTGCTGAACACTTTATCTCCCCCTCCCATTCCAGCAAGGACATGCAAGTCCTGGGCCTCCTCCACTGCCAAACTGTTGCAACCCGATGCTTGTAGGAAAAACACCTCATCTTCTGCCTTGGGACTCTCCAACTACATGGGATCAATGTAGATTTCATCAGTTTCCTCATTTCCTCTCCCCCACCTTGTCCCAGATCCAACCTTCCAATTCGACACTAACCTCTTGACCTGTCATACCTGTCCACCTTGCTTCTCGCCTATTTGCTCCACCCTCATCTCTGAACTATCACCATCAATCCCTACCTCCATCTATCTCTTGCATTCCCAGCTGCCTTCCCTCCAGCCCCACTTCCTTCCCATTTATCTCTCAGCCCCCTTGGGCAACCCTTTAATCCTGATGAAGAGCTTATGCTCGAAACCTAGACTGTGATAAAGCAATTTCCTCAACAAATAGAAAATAGCTCCCAAGTCAGATTTCCTCCCCTCGTCTGTTTCCCAGTACTTTCAGAAATAAGAAATGTCTTTTTCTTCCACTAGAAAGTGGTCTTCCACTTTGCGCTGTCTGAAGTGTATGCCACACCATTACTTCAGCCACCTTTTAAGAATCCTTACAACCTGTTTTTCTAACAATTGTGGAGGTGACCAAAAGCAAACATTTCACTCCTCCTCAATGCCCCATTTCTCCTCCTATGAGCCATTTTGTCATGTTGTCTATGTTACAAGCTGCACTTGGTTTCTGAATTGAAATTTGGCCATTGAAGTGAACAGGATTAATATTTATAGATGGCTAGCTGTGTTTGCACTAACTGTAATTATCCACCAATATGATCTCTTTTGTTCCACAAAAACTGGAAACAATGATCTGTGTTTATATTGCAGTCGGATGTAGAAAATCATCCCAGCGATCTTCACGTTATTATAGTTTACTGAGGCCATAACAGCATTGCGTGGCACTTTGATGTGACTGAAACTTGGATGGAAAGAATGTAGATTGATGAGAAGTCAAAATGGCAGAATCTCTGGCCACAATCGATCTGTCTGGCTTGATTATATGAGTCACGGCTCTTCAAGAGCAACTTCCACTCCATCACTTCAACCAGCAAGAGGAGATAAGTCTAAACACAACATTCCAACTGTGACATATACGCATTGCTTCGATGTTATTGATCAAAATCCTGGAACTCGCTCCTGAACCTTTATTATAGACCACATCATATTTGTGAATCAATTCATGAGGCAGCTCACCCTCAACTTTTCAAGGACGGTTTGGGAAGACTTGCTGGCAGAGCCAATGATATTCACATGATATTGGAGACACTCTAATCGTATGGATAGATGATTGGCTAACCAATAATGCAGTAGGGGTAAGGGGCATGTTCAGGATCGCAACTTGTAACTAGCAATGTGCCACAGGGATCAGTGCTGGGGCCAAAATTATTTACAATATGGATATTAATTACTTGGACATGTGAAATGAGTGTACTATTGCCAAGACTGCAGTAGAGACAGTTGATTGGAATGCAGGTGGTGAGGATGACATGGAGAAGGATATCGACAGGTTAAGCAAATGAGCAAAACCTTGGCCGATGGAATAGAATGTGGGAAAATGAGGTTGTGTACTTTGCCAGAAGGAAAAGTGCTGAATGTTAAATGGAGAAATCTGCTGAATAGGAGGATTACGTCGTCCAGATGTTAAATGGAGAAAGCTGCTGATTAGGATGCTTTGCAAGCTCGCATCCATGAACACGTCATCCAAGTTCAGTGAGTAATAGGTAATAAAGACACCAATTAGGTCATAACTCAACACTGGGAATAGTTGTGGGCCTTTTAGCTCAGGAAAGATATACTGGCATTGGAGGCAGTCCAGAGAAGGTTGACCAGGTTGATATTATGGATGGAAATAATGTCTTATGAGGAGAAATGAATAGGATGTGCCTGGGGTTAATAGAAGTTAGAAGATTTCAAGGTCACCTTACTGTTACAAATAAGATTCTGAGGAGACGTGACATGCTAGATGTGGGAAAGTTTACACTGGTGGGTGAGTTTAGAACCAGAGGGAATAACCTGCAAATAAGGGATTTCATGTTTAGGACAGCTGTTGACCCTGGATTGATAAGTGCATTCAAAACTAAGATTTTTTTTTTAAA
>NW_025209838.1:16209-17738 GCF_004010195.1 Chiloscyllium plagiosum
GGGTGCTCAGGTCGAACTTGGGGACTAAAACAATGGCTTCACACTTCACAATATTTAACTAAGGGAATGTTTATGGTTATCCAATGCTGGAAATTGGGCAGGACATTAGAATAAATTATTGGTAAATTATGAATGACAGATGAGTCGGGAGAGAAGTGGTGTTCAGGCACAGTTGGATATCATCAGTATAGATGCCAACACCAGCGGCTACGGTTAAACAAATCAGAACGGAAGACCCTAAAAGCAGACCCTCCCAGAGGATAGAGTGGTGCTGGAGAGGGTCAGTACTGTCATTAACCCTGATGAAGTCTGTCCGCAGGTCGACGAGGGAATGTTTATCCCTGTCACCGTTACAAAGGATGTCAAACATGACCTTGATAAGAACTGTTTCAGGGGCGGAAACCTGACTCGAGGCCTTTAAACACAGAATTCTGGAAAAGATGGGAATGGCTAATTCAACAATGTCACATCCAAACCAACACTTCCATTGGTGCGATAATAGTAGAAGTGTTTTGGTTTTTATTTAGAAGATTCTCAGCAACAGTAAGAAGCAACAAAATTAACACAAGACATACTGCAATTGCGACAATGTGCCTGCTCCCAACAGGCACATTCCCGACAATCTTTCATCCATTTTGTTATCAAGAACCTATCTACCTCTGCCTAAAAATGTCTGAAATTGCTTTTCCCATTCGGTGTTACTGACTCCCACCCATGGGTCAATTTTGGCCCCAAGATACTTGTCAGTAGCACCCGGTTCTATAAACTGTATAATCCCCCCGTTAATACTCTTCCTCTTTTGAGGAAGACACACAACCCTCAGCGAGAAAAGAAATCATCCTCATTTCTGTCTTCTCCTAGTTCCTGATTAAGATAGGGATACAAGCTGCATTCAAATGACACCTGTATAGTAAACTATCTCAGAGTGCTTCACGTGAACATAATGATAATTCCTTTAAAAATCACAAGAGCGGAGCACAGATTAGGACAGGTGACCAAAACCTTGTTCAAAGGGGCAGGTTTAGGGCAACCTTTCAAACAGGTTCAATTTCCCAAACATCAGAGGACAAAGAAGCAAACAGCAAAACACAAAATAACAAAGAATGGGAAACAACAGTGTCGTCGTAATGTCACAGGATGAGTAATCCAGGGAACATGAGCTCAAATCCCACCACAGCAAGAGGTGAGATGTGAATAATTCAAATCATAAATGGGGAACACAAAGTAAGTCTCAGAATGGTATCGATGGCACTGACGTCAATTGTCATAAAAGCCCATGTTCACCAATGTCCTTTCAGCAGGGAAACTGCCATCCTTACTTGGTCTGGCTTACATGTGACTCCAGACCCACAGCAATCTGGTTGACTCTTAAATTGCCCTCTGAATTGGTACAAGCAAGTCACCTTGCACTTAGGGATGGATAACAAACATCAACCTTGTGAAAGTGTCAGAACAGAGATTGCTGGAGAATCTCAGCCTGTCTGGCAACACCGGTGGAGAGAGAGAGAAAGAAACAGAGTCAATATCCT
>NW_025209839.1:0-13813 GCF_004010195.1 Chiloscyllium plagiosum
CCGGAGCACCCGGAGGAAACCCACGCAGACACGGGGAGAACGTGCAAACTCCACACAGACAGTCGCCTGAGGGCGGAATCGAACCTGGGTCCCTGGCACTGTGAGGCAGCAGTGCTAACCACTGAGCCACCGTGCCACCCTAAATCCCCGATTTTTCATTGAATTCAAACTCCACCATCTACCATGGTGGGATTTGAACCTGGGTGTCTAGTTTAGCAATTCAGCCATAATGCCATTTTGCTAAAGGCTATATTGTAGTGCCCTGGATTCTTATTGCTATCAATAGTCGATTGCTTTTGGTGAATTTAGAAGAGTTGTATTTTGATTTTTTTTATTGTACTTTTTTTTTCCTTTTCCTTCACCAATCTCATACTGCTTTCCTGCTCTTGAACTATCAGAGGTGACTTGAGACAAAACTGTTTTTACTCAGCGAGTATTTCGGATGTGAGATGTTCTGCCTCAGAGTGTAGCAGATACAGATTCAACCATGGATTTCAAAAAGAATAATCATCTGAAGAGAAAAGACACAATTTGACATGTGCAGTTGATTTTTAAGTGCCAATTAAGACATAATCGTAAATTTCTGTGAAAAAATATGACCTTCCAATTTTCTGACTCATTTATTATAGATGTCGTTCATTAGTTTAACTTTTAAGTCACCACTTGGTCTCCCTTGTTCAGGGCAGTTCCTCCTGAACTCTCTGTTTGAATGGTGTCTGATATCAGGTTGGTAAATCCTCCCTCTTCCTCCAATCCACAGCCACTGCCTCTCACCCCTTACACTGTTGTCATTTGATCATCTTTCTCCTTGTCTCTTCCCATCTGTCTCTCCCTCTCTCTCTCTCTCTCTCCTTCTCTCTCTCTCTCTCCCTCTCTACTGCATAATAATGATTGCCACCCTCTACAGATTATTTGGATTGTCAGGGATTCATTTTCCAAGTTTTGTTGCAAGTAAATTGTGGGAGAATACTGGAAATAGATATTGTGGTTTGAACATAGTATCTGTAATTTGCGACTTGCTTAGTTGAATTGAAAGGGCTTTTCAATGTTTGAAGACTTTGTATGTAGCATTAACAGTCTCGGGCACCAAACTCTCTCTCTCTCTGTCTCTCTCCCCCTCTCTCTCTCTCTCTCCCTCTCTCTCTCTCTCCCTCTCTCTCCCTCCCTCTCTCTCTCTCTCCCTCCCTCTCTCTCTCTCTCTCCCTCTCTCTTCCTCTCTCTCCCTCTCTCTCTCTCTCCCTCTCTCTCTCTCTGTATCTCTGTTTTCAAAGACCTTCGCAAAATTCTTCTCAGAAAAATGTCCTTTTGCTTGTTCACATAATGTGGGTGTCTCTGGCCTGGCCAGTATTTATTGCTTGTCCCTAGTTGCCCCTGAGAAGTTGGTGGTGAGCTCCTTGAACCTTTGCTGAACCATGTGGTTAATATACCCCCACAATCCTCTTTGGGAGGGAGTTGCTGGATTTTTACCCAATAACCTTGAAGGAACGGTGATATAATTCCAAGTCAGGATGGCGAGCGACTCAGAGGGGAGCTTGCAGAGGATGGCTTCCCGCATGGAACTGCTGACCTGCCTTTTGAATTGGTAGGAGTAGCATAAGACCATAAGGAGCAAAATTAGGCCATTCAGCCCATCAAGTATGCTCCGCCATTCAATGATGGCTGATGTGTTTCTCAACTCCATTCTCTTTGTAACCCTTGATCCCTTTACCAATCAAGAATCTATCTATCTCTGTCTTAAATACAGTCAGTGACTTGGCCTCAACAGACAATGAGTTCCACAGAGTCATCATCCTCTGGTTGAAGAAATCCCTCCTTATCTCAGTTCCAAAGGGTCAGCTAAAGGCTGTGCCCTCAGGTCCGAGTCTCTCCTACTAGTGGAAACATCACCTCCACGTCCCCTTTATCCACATACTCTCAGTATTCTGTAAGTTCCATTCAGATTGCCCCTCACCCTTCTAAACGTCATCGAGTACAGATCCAGAGTCCTCCATTACTCCTCATATGACAAGCCCTTCACCTTGTCGTGAATCTCCTCTGGACCCCCTCCAATGCCAGCACATCCTTCCTTAGATACTGCCTGAAACTGCTCACAATATTCCAAATACTATCTGACCAGACCCTTCTACAGTCTCAGCAGTACATTTCTGCTCCTGTATTCCAGTCCTCTTGAAACCTTCCTAACTGCTGACTGAACCTACATGTTCATGTTAAGAGAATCCTGAACTAGGATTCCCAAGTTGCTTTGTGTCTCAGATTTCCAAAACCTTTACCCATTTAGAAAATAGTCTCTGCCTCTATTTTTTTTTTCCTACCAAAGTGCATAACGTCACACTGTCTCACATTGTATTCCATCGGCCAGCTCTTTACCCACTCTCCGAGCCTGTCCAAGTCCTCCTGCGGCCTCTGTCAACACTGCCTATCCCTCCACCTATCTTTGTGTCACCTGCAAACAATGGCCTCAGTTCCTTCATCGAGCTACATTCAGCCAGCAGCGATCGGCCATCATGGATTGTTGGGGAAAACCCCCATCTGGTTCACTAACGTCCTCCAGGGAAGGAAACTGCTGTCCTTACCTGGTCTGACCGATGTGTGGCTACAGCAGTGTGATTGACTCTTAACTGGAAAAGGAACGATATCGGCTCAAGCAGGCAGACCCACGGGATGGAGCTGACTGCTCGCCATGGAGACCTGCCTTGAGGAATACAGTCAGCACTGCAAAGCTGCTCCCAGGAATCGAAGCCTGAACTGCTTAGGCCTGAGGAGAGGATCCACAGAGCCTGTGGAGGAATATTTCCTGATTGCTAATGCAGTGTCAATGGGTGGTACGTGTATGGAATGAGCTGCCAGAGGAGGGGGTGGAGGCTGGTACAATTATGGCATTTAAAAGGCATCAGGATGGGTATGGGTATCACCAGCTTTTGAAAGCTTGCTTTATGCCACTTGGCTTTTACGAAAGACATACTTTAGTACCATTTTTTGTCAACCGAGAGAAATCCGAAGAGGAGTTTTGCTTTATGAACAAAGTAATTGCTTCTTCGCTTTACGCCCTTTTAGCTTACGAAAGGTTTTATAGGAACGTTTGGATCGCGGGGGAGACCTGTATATGAATAGGAAGGGTTTAGAGGGATATGGGAGTTGAGAGTGTGTTGCTGGAAATGCACACCATTCCTGATGAAGGGCTCCTGCTCCTCGGATGCTGCCTGACCTGCTGTGCTTTACCAAGAACACTCTCTCAACTCTGATCCCCAGCATCTGTAGACCTCACTGTCTCCTTAGAGGGATATGGACCAAGTGCTGGCAAATGGGAGCAGATGAACTTTGGATATCTGGTTAGCATGGACCGAAGGATCTGCAGGCCGTGCTGTACATCTCCATGACTCTGTGACCAGGAGAAAGTGGCTGGAGCCAACTCCGGGTTAAGTGTCTGCGGGGTCTTTAAACATTCCCCCAGCAATAACGGAAGGGATTACAGTCTGCGCAGGGCAATAGCAGAACCTAGCCTCTTCCTTTGCAGGGGCATTGGCCGGGTAATACAGCACATCTCCAGCAAAGGTGAAAGGCCTGCCAATCTCAGAGAAACAGAATGTTCTGCATGTGGTTTAATAACCATTGAGGAAAACACCAATTAACTCGACTGTCAAGGGGCGGTGTTTTGTTGCGACTCACCAGCTGCCTTTTCTTCCTCTCTTTGTGATGTTACTTGCAGTACAAGTAACAGTGGAAACAACCATATGGCCACCCACTGAGTTATCCTCGCAGTTTGTCAGAAGGCTTCTGCATATTAATGCTGGATATGAATTTCCTCTGAGTCACACAGTTACAAAGATTCATTAACACTCACTATGGTGCTGTCATTGAATTCTTTCTCGGGTTCAGCTGGAAAGGCTCGGGATGCGAACGCTGCTCACTGCAATGACGTTGTCTCCAGGGCCACCACAAGGCAACCATCAAGCCACTGACTTGACCCCAAGCTGAGTGCCTTCTGTCGCCAGGAAAGTGGGTGAACAGTGTGCCACACGCAAGTGCCCCACGCCCCCGAAAATGGGGTGCGCGGGACACCAGAAATGCCTCAGCACACAACCCCTCCTCCTTCTAAGGGTACCAAGGCCTGACAGAAAGCAGGGGAGTTTCATTAGAATCCACAGATTTCAGTTCAATCGGGGGAGTGGTGGACATCAACAGTAATTTGCCATCGGAACATAGGAGCAAGGGTAGGCCATCCATCCCATCAGATCTGCTCCACCATTCAATCCTAACCCTAGACTTCAATGAATTTTCTGCACACTAGCCCCACATCCATTTATATCACTGGTAGAAATGGGCTGACTCTTAACCGCCCTCTGGGCAATTCAGGATGGACAAGGAGCACTGACCTAGCCAGCATCCTGTGATTGAATAAATTGCTGCTTACAAATCTATCAATCTCTACTTTAAACATACAGACTTTCCACAGACCTCTGAGGCAGAGGATTCCAAAAGTCTTGAGTAACCCTCTGAGTAAAACAATTTCTTGTCATCTCAGTCCTAATTGACACCTGTCTTATTTTTAAATTGTCTCCCCTGGTTCTAAACGCCACCAATCGGGGAAAACGTCAAACCTACATCTAACCTGTCTATCTCTTTCGGTATTTCAATGAAATTACCTCTCAATTTCTGAGACTCTAAACCAATGGTCTTCAACCATTTTGAAGCACTAGATAATTTCTTGAATTTAAATACAATTCAAAATCTACTCTGAAGATAATATAGAATAAACTGCTCATTTTAGTGCTATAGAATGAAGGAAGGAATGAATTGAATTTATTGTCCCGTGTCCCGAGGCACAGTGAAAAGCTTTGTCTAGCGAGCAATACAGGCAGATCAGAGAGTTAAGTTGCATAGATAAGTCAATAATAGGTAAACAGCGGCAAAAACAAGAACACAGGTACAGGTGAATGTTAAGAATTTGTGAGTCCATTCAGTATTCTAACAACAGTAGGGTGGAAACTGTTTTGAAACCGGCTGGTGTGTGTGTTCAGGCTTCTGTACCTTCTCCCCAATGGTAGAGTTTGTAGAAAAACATTGCCAGGGTGGGATGGATCTTTGAGAATGCTGGCAGCCTTTCCTTGACAGCAGACCTGGTAGATGGATTCTATAGATGGGAGGTTGGCCTTTGTGATTGTCCAGGCTGAGTTCACCACTCTCTGTAACCGTCTCTGATCTTGATTGGTACAGTTGCCATTCCAAGTAGTGATACTTCCAGACAGATTGCTCTCAATGGTGCAACCTATAAAAGTTGGCAAGAGTATTCTCCATCTTGTCAAATTTCCTCAGCTGCCTGAGGAAGAAGAGACGTTGTTGGGCCTTTGTAACCAGTGTGTCCACATGAAGAGTCCAAGAAAGCTTGTTGTTGATGACCACTCCCAGGAGCTTGTCACTCTCCACTCATTCCACCTCTGTGCTGTTAATGTGTGGGGGGCATGAGTAACATCCGCCCAAAGTCAATAATGAATTCCTTGGTCCCAAAAAAGAGAAAATGCTGGAAAATCTCAGCAAGTCTGGTAGCATCTGTAAGGAGAGAAAAGAGCTGACGTTTCGAGTCTAACTGACAAAAGCTTTGACAAAGTGCGCGCAGATAAACTTCTCGGACATCCTCAACCTCTCCCTGCAGCAGGCCACTGTCCCTGCCTGTTTCAAGAGGGCCAACATTATCCCTGTGCCTAAGAAGGCTCATGCAGCATGTCTCAATGACCACCACCCAGTGGCCCTAACTTTGGTGGTCATGAACTCTTTTTTGGTTTCAGATTCCAGCATCCGCAGTATCTTGCTTTTATCCAATGAGTTCCTTGGTTTTGCCGGCATTGAGAGTTAGGTTGTTCTCAGTGCACCATTTTTCCAGGTCTTCCACCTCCCATCTGTAGTCTGCTTCGTTGCCATCTGAGATTTGACCGACTATAGTGGTGTCAGCAGCGAACTTGTAGATGGCATTAGTCTGGTATTTGGTGATGCAGTCATGGGTATACGGTGAGAACAGTGGGGGGCTGAGTACGCACCCCCGGGGGGCTCCAGTGTTGAGTATTAGTGAGGATGAAATATTGTCCCCAGTCTTCACTTATTGTGGCCTGTGGGTCAGGAAACTGAGGATCCAGTTTCAGAGAGTGGGGCTTAGTCCGAGATCACTAAGTTTAGTAATTGGTCTTGAAGGGATAATAGTATTGAAGGCTGAACTGTAGTCAATGAATTGGATTCTTACGTAGCTGTATTTGGTGTCAAGATGTTCCAGGGAGGAGTGAAGGGCAAGTGATATGGCATCTGATGTGGATCTATTGGTCTGATAGGCAAATTGGACTGGGTCAAGAGTAGTGGGGAGTCTGGAGTTGATTAATGCCATGACCAACCTTTCAAAGCACTTCATGACCACCAAAGTTAGGGCCACTGGGTGGTGGTCATTGAGACATGCTGCATGAGCCTTCTTAGGCACAGGGATAATGTTGGCCCTCTTGAAACAGGCAGGGACAGTGGCCTGCTGCAGGGAGAGGTTGAAGATATCTGAGAAGACCTCTGCCAGTTGATCTGCGCATGCTTTGAGTGCACGGTCTGGTATTCCATCTGGCCCCATCACTTTCCTTGGATTCACATGAAGAAAAACTGATGTGAGCTCTGATGCGGTGACTGTTGGGATAGGTTCGTCAGGACTTGTTGGAATAGGTGTTACCTCTCTGCCAAAATTCTGCTCAGAATTTCAGAATTCATTTCAGAGAGTGTTGAAGAATGAGCCGACATTGCTGTACGTAATAGGCTGTAACAATAAATTGCTTTAGGATCATTGAATCCCTACCATGTGGAAACAGGCCCTTTGGCCCAACTAGTCCACACCAACCTTCCAAAGAGTAACCCACTCAGACCCTATATTTACCCCTGACTAATGCACCTAACCTACACATCTCTAAACACTGTGGGACAATTTAGCATGGCCAATTCACCTGACCTGCACATCTTTGTGACTGCGGGAGGAAACCAGAACATCCAGAGGAAACCCACGCAGACGCGGGGAGAATGTGTAAACTCCACACAGACAGTCGCCTGAGGCTAGAATTGAACTCAGGTCCCTGGGAACAGGAGTAGGCCACTCAGCCTATCAGGTCTGTTCCAATCAGGTCTGTTCCAATTCAGTACAATCATGGATGATCCTCCACTTCAATATCTTTTCTGCACAGTAATCTCACATCCTGCGTGACAGGTTTAGACAGTGGATTTGGATCGTCTCAGGCTTGGAGGGCCGAAGGGCCTGTTCCTGGGCTGTACATTTTCTTTGTTCTTTGTTCTTGTTTATCCATGGATGACATCGGTGCAAAGTGGTAGAGAGTTTGAGGGCAACACATTTCCTTCCATATGGGTTTTCTAATACCAGATTGTCCTGAATTGAATTGAAATCCTAGCTACTCTCATGGTGGATTTTGAAGCCAAACCCCTAGGTATGGCACCAAGACTGCACTACGAGCCACCCCACCCCCTCCCCCCCCCCACCCCGCCCACCTCGCTACCATCGCCACTGGACTGGTGCTGCTTTGACAGGAATGGCTCACCTGAAAGAGTAGTGAAAGAAGATTCCACTGTAAGTTACAAGAGGAGGGAATTGTATACATGCTTAAAGGGGGGAGAAAAGCTGTGGAAAATGAGCAGAGAGGTGAGACTAAATTGGATAGCTCTTTTAATGAGACGGCACAGACAGTGTGGTATGGTTTATGAAGTAAAGACATTTGGGCTAACTCTGTGACATAATCCTCTTCCAAAAGCCATCTGATTGGGGCATTTTCAGCAAAATTAAATTCAACTTCCACTCCAACCTCCACCCCGTGGGTGGCAACATTTCAAGAGGGTGGCTCACAAGCATCTTCCCCAGGGTGTGACAATACAGCAGCTGGAAGGGCTGTCCTTTTCTTTTTGAAGAGAGGTTTAGGGCAGAGGTGTCAAGCAGTCTACCGAAGCAGCTGGAGTAGACAGCTTGTGAGGCCCTGGGTTTTCAATAAAAAGTTAGAACAATAGAAGCAGCCTGAATGGGTGTAATCAAGCTCCTGCCGAACCAGGATTTTTAGTTTTAGCTTTAAGCAGTTGCTGTTGGGGTATTGAAGAAGTGAAAGGTACTTTTTTCCCCTCTCTTGGTTACACCCAAAAGCTGGCAATATCTTTCTGCTACTTGGAGTTACATGTGAGATAATCTGTTTTCTGAATTTGCTTTTATGGGATGTAACTATGCTGGAATAGTTCAGCAGTAATAGTTATTCTATCTGCTATTCGGTTCAGTTTTCAAATAGAGTTAAGTTTTTCCAATTGCTTCTTTGTTTTGTTGTCTTTTAACAAGAGTGAGTGAATAACGTGTGTTTTGTTTTAAAACCAGTAGTTTGACCAATCGAATTACATCTGGAACACAACACTTTACGTTTACCGTTAAAATAATAAAAGGTTAGGGTCGCAAACATCTTCTGAGTATTTTGATTTGGATAGAGCTCTCATGTATAGTGGAATCAAGGGTTATGGGGATAAGGCAGGAACAGGATACTGATTGAGGGTGATCAGCCATGATCATAATGAATGGTGGTGCAGGCTCGAAGGGCAGAATGGCCTACTCCTGCACCTATTGTCTATTGTCTATAGTCTGGACCATAGCAAGGGTAAGAATAGGCAATAGATATTGACTCAACCAATGATGCCCACATTCTGGGGAATGAAAATAAAACATTGGTATATATCATGGAAGTAGACCCTACTTTTCAAAGATTCCTTAATTAAATTGCTAATTGGCCTTAATCAGTCTAATTACGTGAAGTGATGTCAAAGTGTACTGACATTTTTCAAAGGGGCGATAACTGCAGTCCTATATGGAATTAGATACCACATGGTCTTTTCCTTCATTCATACCTTTAACAGCAGAATGAGGCTGTTGATGAGTATGACAACTTGCAATTATCTTTCACACTGACTCGCAATCTAAAAGGCACTGCAGCGAGAGCTGAAGACAATGACCTGGTTTCATGTGCAGTTGACAGAACTATGGTTGAGAATTTCTGCTGTTGACGCAGGATGTTGTGAATGTTTCCTTTCCCAGGGCTAAAGTCATTCACCCCAAGGAGCATCGATATCAGTGAAACCAATCTACACGCAGTGTTCAGTAGTGAGCCAGTTTTTCAGCTCACACAACCCCGAATTTGGTAATTAGTGAGATGGGGCATTTGGCTACTCATGTTGCTCGAAAGGAATGGACAGAAAGAAAGATTTGCATTTATAAAGCACCTCCCATGACCACTGGACAATTTCAAAACTCTTTCGAGCTGATGACTTCCTTGTTGAAGGATAGGCACCAGGGCAGCCAATATCTGCTTAGAGAGTCCCACAACAGCTGAGTGGTAAATAATCTCTTAAATAATCCTGTAATATTGACTGATGGGCGAATCTTAGCCTGGATTCTCTTCTTCCTCTTCGAATTGATTCAAGATATTTCACATCTCCTATGTGTAGGGAGTTGGGATCGGTTTGACAGCTCACCCAAACAGTGGCATACTGTTTAGTACTGCTGCCTCATGACTCCAGGGACCTGGGTTCAATCCCACCCTCGGGTGACTGTCTGTGTGCAGTTTACACATTCTCCCCATATCTGCATGGGTCTCCTCCTACAGTCCGAAGGTGTGTAGGTTAGGTGGATTGGTCATGCTAATTTGCCCATAGTGTGCAGGCTAGGTGGGTTAGCCATGGGAAATGCAGGGCTATAAAGTAAGGGGATGGATAAGGGCCCTTCAGAGGGTTGGTGTGGACTCAATGTGTTGAGAAGCCTGTTTCCACACTCTAGGGATTCTATGAAAATACACCGAAGCACCATTTTGTTAAAAAGTCACTCATGGGATAAAGGTGTTGCAGGCCAGAACACCATGTATTGCCCTTCCCTAATTGCCCAGAGGGCAGTTAAGAGTCAACCACGTTGTTGTGGGTCTGGAGTCACATGTAGACCCAAACCAAGTAAGGATGACAGTTTCCTTCTCTAAAGGACATTAAAGAATCAGGTGGGTTTTCCGACAATCGAAGCCAGTCCTCTGGGACCCTCCCTGTTTCTAGCGATTCCTGAAAGATCACCACTAATGCCTCCACTGTCTCTTCTGCTATCTCCCTTAGAACACTGGGATATAGTCCATCTGGTCCAGGTGATTTATCCACCTCAGGCCAATCAGTTTTTTTAGCACCTTCTCCTTGGGGATGGCCACCATACTCAGCTTTGCTCCCTCACTCTCTTGAACCTTTGGGATATTACTCGTGTCTTCCACTGTGAAGACTGATGCAAAGTAATTATTCAGATCCTCAGCCATTTCCTTCTTTTCCACTACTATCCCTCCTGTGTCATTTTCCACAGACCCAGTGTCCACTTTTGCCTCTCTTTCAATCCTTTTTCTATCTAAAGAAACTCTTTCGGTCTTCCTTTATATTACTGGCTAGCTTACCTTCATATTTAATCTTCTCCCTCCTTATTTCTCATTTCGTTGCCCTCTGTTGGTCTTTATAAGCAGATGGTACCATAACAGTGTGCCTACATCCAAAGGCCCTGAATCTCTCACTTAAAAAGTGTCTACATAAAACGCTAACCATTGAAGAATATTACCGTAAATCTTCCAGAGCAGAATTCTTTTCTGAGCGGGATGTGGCGCTCATCTCGAATCTCTGGTTTGTCCGTCTCGCAGAGGAGTCTCAGGACCTCATGAGATTTTGGACGCCATTTTGACAGCACAGTTTCCGACGGTTACCAGGTCAACGCCAGCCAGGTAAGCTCCTTCAGTCCATTTCCTCCATCCATGGAGACTGAAATGATCCAGGGAAAATCAAGGATGTGAAACAAAATAAATGGGAAGTACTGGATTTTGGAAAGGCAAGTCAGAGCAGGACTTATACACTTAATGGTAAGGTCCCTGGGGCGTGTTGCTGAACAAAGGGACCTTGGAGTGCAGGTTCATAGCTCCTTGAAAGTGGAGTCGCAGGTAAATAGGGTAGTGAAGAAGGCGTTTGGTATGCTTTCCTTTATTGGTCAGAGTATTGAGTACAGGAGCTGGGAGGTCATGTTGCGGCTGTACAGGACGTTGGTTAGGCCACTGTTGGAATATTGCATGCAATTCAGATCAAGGTGGAAGTGGGTACTGCAGATGCTGGAGATTAGAGACAAGATTAGAGTGATGTTGGAAAAGCACAGCAGGACAGGCAACATCTGAGGAGCAAGAAAATCAATGTCCCTACAATAGGAAGGATGTTGTGAAACTTGAAAAGGTTCCGAAAAGATTTACAAGGATGTTGCCAGGGTTGGAGGAAGAGGCTGACTAGGCCGGGGCTGTTTTCCCTGGAGTGTCAGAGGCTGCGGGGTAACCTTATAGAGATTTATAAAATCATGAGGGGCATGCAGAGGGTAAGTAGCCAAGGTCTTTTCCCAGGGGGTGGGGGAGTCCAGAACTAGAGAGCATAGGTTTAAAATGAGAAGGGAAAGATTTAAAAGGGACCTAAGGGGCATCTTTTCCGTGCAGAGTGGTACGTGTATGGAATGAGCTGCTAGAGGAAGTGGTGGAGGCTGGTACAGTTACAACATTTAAAAGACATCTGGATGGGTACATGAATAGGAAGGGTTTGGAGGGATATGGACCAAATGCTGGTAAATGGGACTCAATTATTTTAGAATATCTGGTCGGCACGGATGAGTTGGATCGAAGTTGTACATTTCCATGACTCTAAATGCCGACTCCACGGGGTAAAGGCATTGTCTCGAACTCTTCAACTTCTTACCACCATACATTCCCAACTTCCCGGACAAGGTGTCCCTTAAGGCAGAAGTAGGCCATTCAGCCCTTTGAGCCTGCTCCACCATTCAGTGTGTTCATGGCTGATCTGACCATCCTCAATCCCACTTCCCGGCCTTTCCCACATCATCTTTGATTCTCTTGCTGATTAAGCGCCCTCTCTATCTCGGCCTTGAATACACTTAATGACCAGCTTCGACAGCCCTCTGCGGTAAAGACTTCGCAGATTCAATGTCTCAAGAAGGAAGACCCTTATGTGTGGCCAGAGCCCCACCAATGTGTCTTTGATTCTCTCAAACGGATTCCATCAAAAAGCAAATCTTGCTGCCTGCAAAACTACCAGCCCAGGAAAGACACGATTCTGAAAGGGGATGCATCGTAACAAAAGGTCTGGATGCCTGTCGTTCACAAGATAGAAAACCTACTGTTCTTTGTTCAAAGTCCCTGTCGTCTGCCCCAGCCACCTAGTCGAAGACAGAGTGTGTGTGCCATTGACTCCAATCAGCGATTTCGTGCAGTGTCACACTGACGTAACTGACAAGGAATTCACCAATGAAACAAATCGGAAGGCCTGAGAAATGATTTTCCATAAACAGCTAGCTACTGCAACATGACGGTCCCCATGATCAAAGTCACAGCCACACAAATTGGAGCATTCTTAACACAATGTCTTGCTGCAAGTTATTGTTTGTCATTCTGAATCAGCACAGGATTACTGACTCTGCAAGGGCTGTAAATGTAGTCAGATAAAGTGGCTGAAATATAATTGTGCGTTCCGTGATCCTGCAAAGTAGACTAGTGTCGAACGTGTCTACAGTAATGTAGTCTTGTAACGAATAGATGGTCGTTTGTGCAGTGCTACAACACAAACCACTTTGATATTTAAATCAGGGCTTGACCTACAGGCTATAGGGCCATTGGATGACACAAATAACAGCATTGGGTTCTTCATCTGCTCTGCCGGGTTAGGGCTATGGTGTAGATTATACAGGAAACAAGACTGAAAGCCAAAAAGAAAGATACAGTCAGCAAAGTGTTTGTATCCGCACAGATCAAAAACAACCACTGAAGTATTCCAATCCCATTTTCGGACACTTGCCCCATTGTTTTGTGTAGATTAAAGTGATGCTGGAAAAGCACAGCGGGTCAGGCAGCATCCGAGGTTCAGGAAAATCGATGTTTTGGACAAAAGTCCTTCATCAGGAATGAGCTTTTGCTGAAACTCAATTTTCCTGCTCCTCGGATGCTGCCTGACCTGCTGTGCTTTTCCAGCACCACTCTCATCTAGACTCTGATTTCCAGCAGCTGCAGCCCCCTCTTCTGCCCATCGCTTTGTATACCTCGGCTTTACAAATGTGCTTTAAATACTGTCTCATTGTTATGAGGCTTTCTGCCTCTGCCACTCTGTGTTATGGACCAGACCAGATTCCCTCAAAATATATTTAGCCTGGACTCGAACTTTGCCTTATTTTAAAGGTAAATGTCAGGTGCTGTGTTCCAGATGCAATTTGATTGGTCAAACTACTCGACGTTAAACAAAACACAATTTATTCAAACCCTACAGTTACTGTACAAATAAAAGAAAGAAGAGCTTGGAATAACAACTCTATTGAAAAACCTAATAGAATAATAGTTATAGTAACTATTACTAATTACCTGTCCCAATATAGTAACATCCTAGAAACCCACCCCTTAAAAGGCAAATTCAGAAATACAGATTTTACCCCACATGCAATCCAGCAACCCAGGGAGAGAATCCACAGTTCTTGGCTGTAATTGAGAGAGTGGAAAGATAGCTGCCACTTCCTCAAGACCCCAACAAAACCTGCTGAAAACTAAACCTAAAATCCCTTGTTCTCGAGGTGGGAGTTTGATCACACCCGTTCAGGCTGCATCTATTGTTCCAGTTTAATCAAAAACACAAGACTTTACAAGTTGCTTATCATCTCATAGTCTGGCACCTGTCCTCCAATTGCTCTCAAAAAGAAACCAGTACAAAACACACATCTCAA
>NW_025209839.1:15507-17741 GCF_004010195.1 Chiloscyllium plagiosum
AAACCTCCCCCCAAGGATACTGGTGCCCCTCAGGTTCAGGTGTAGCCCATCCTGTTTATAGAGGTCCCACCTTCCCCAGAAGGAACCCCAGTTATCCAAATACCGGAATCCCTCCCTCCTGCACCATCCCTGTAGCCACGCATTTAAGTGTTCTCTTTCCCTATTCCTCGAATCTCTATCACGTGGCACGGGTAACAAATCAGAGACAACAACTCTGTTCGTTCTAACTTTGAGCTTCCAACCTAGCTCCCTGAAGGTCTGCCTTACATCCTCAGCGCTCCTCCTACCTATGTCATTGGTGCCAATGTGGACCACGACTTCGGGTTGCTCCCCCTCCCCCTCCAGGACCCGGAAAACACGGTCAGAGACATCACGTACCCTTGCACCTGGGGGGCAACATACCAAACGTGAGTCTCTCTCTTTCCCACAAAACCTCCTATCTGTGCCCCGAAGTATCGAGTCCCCAATTACTATTGCTCTGCTCTTCTTCACCCTTCCCTTCTGAGTAATGGGGACAGGCTCCGTGCCAGAGGCCTGAGCCCCGTTACTTGCCCCTGGTAAGTCGTCCCCCCCACAAGTATCCAAAACGGTATACTTGTTCTTGAGGGGAACGGCTGCAGGGGGTCCCTGCACTGGTTGCTTCCTCCCAGTCCCCCTCACTGTCACCCATCTATCTGCCATCTTTGGAGTTACTACTTCCCTAAAGCTCCGATCTATGACCCCCTCTGCCTCCCGAATGATCCTAAGTTCATCCAACTCCAGCTCCAGTTCCCTAACACGGTCTTGGAGGAGCTGGAGATGGGTGCACTTCCCGTAAGTGTAATCAGCAGGGACGTCCGTGGCATCCCTCACCTCAAACATGTTGCAAGAGGAACATTGCACTGCCTTCACTGCCATCCCTCTAAAAGTAAACTTTAAAAAAAAACTAGGTCTAAAGAATAGAACAAGCAAAATGCAGTACTTACCTACTTACCACAACGGGTCTTACTATTAGGTTAGAGGAGGAGGGAGGGTGGGAGGCACTACCTCTGTAGTGTCTCGGGTTCCTCTCCTGTGCGCTTTTATAGGAAAAAAAACCTACCCAGGTAAGCTTGAGCTACACCAGCTTCCGGCTGTCCCTCTGGTCGTCGTCACTTCCCCCTGCTGCTCTCGCTCTTTCTGTGAAGAGAAAAAAAAACACCGCTGCCCGCTACCGGTAAGTAATTTTAAAACAAACTGTCTCACCTTAGCTGTAGCCTTCCGGGTTCGTTTAAACTCAGCTGCTGCTCGCACTCAAAATGTGCTGTTGTGCCTTCCTGACAATCACATCTACATGGGAGGTTCAGGATAGATTGTTGGCTATTGTCTCTCCGAGGAACTTGACACTCTTGACCCCCTCCACACCAGCTCCACCTCACCAACAAGGTGACCTTGTCAGCAAACTTGTAGATGGCGTTCATACAGAATTTGGCTACACAGTCGTGGGTGTACAGGGAGTACAGTGGGGGGCTGAGAACACGTCCTTGCGGGTTGCTAGTGTTGAGGATCATCATGGAAGAGATGCTGTTGTCTATCTTCACTGATTGCGGTCTGTGGGTTAGGAAGTTATTGCAGAGGATCCAGTTGCAGAGGACGGAGCTGAAACCTAGGAGCTGAAACTTTTGAAATTAGTCTGGTTAGGGATTATATTATTGAAGGTGGAATTGTACTCAATGAGTAGGAGCCTAGCATAGTTCTCTTGTTATCCAGATGTTCCTGGGTTCATGTAGGGTGTCCACTATGGATATGTTTTGCCAGTCAGTAAATTGTAGGGAGTCGAGGCAGGCTGGGAGGCTTGGGTTGATGTAGGCTATGACCAGCCTCTCGAAGCACTTCAAGATTATGGAAGACAGAACCATTGGGCAGTAGCTGTTAAGGCACATTGCATGTGTTTTCTTTGGTACTGGGATGATGGTGGTCTTCTTGAATCAAGAGGGGACTTCGGTTTGTAGCAAGGAGAGGTTAATAATGTCAGCAAATATCTCTGTAGAGCCGGGGACTATATCTTGCTGGAGAGCAGCATCTGATTTCTGTCATTGAGACTATGTGTAAGCCTACCCCAATCTTCACCAACATGCAGAAAGAGAAGTCACATGCAGAAAGAGACAGTGGGAAAGGAAATTCAATGATGAGAGAAAAGACAAAGAAAATGTAAGATATTTTAAAATGTTAATTTTTAGGAAGTTCTAACTACAATTTACCATCAGTAAGAATCA
>NW_025209840.1:0-709 GCF_004010195.1 Chiloscyllium plagiosum
CAAGACTGAGTCAATGGAAGGAAATATGATTTGTGTGATGGATTGTGTTAGGTACATGCATCTCGGCAATTTCTTGCAGTACGGCCAGAGCAGTTACCATACGATGCGTCTGGATAGAATGTTTTCTGCAGTGCAATATTAAAATTGATCAGAGTCATTACCAAAATGCTAAATTTTCTTCCCCGTCTGAGGTGGTAGATGCATAGATGTGCTTTCTTGGCTGTAGAATTGACATGGATAGACTGATTATTTGTGATATGTATTACTCGGAACTTGAAGCTGTCCTTCACCTCCAAATCAGCACCAATGACAGAGACCAGTGTGTGTCCTTCAGTCCCATTCATGAAGTCAATGGCCAGTTCCCTTGTTTTGCTGACATTGAGGGAAAGATTGTTGTCATTACACCAAGTCACTAAGCTCTATTTCCTGTAGGAGAAAGTGAGGACTGCAGATGCTGGAGATCAGAGCTGAAAAATGTGTTGCTGGAAAGGCGCAGCAGGTAAGACAGCATCCAAGAAGCAGGAGAATCGCCGTTTCGAGCATAAGACCTACTTCATGAATGAGGAAGGTGTAGCAAGCAGGCTAAGATAAAAGGTTGGGAGGAGGGACTTGGGGAGGGGCTTTGGGAATGCGTAGGTGCAAGGAGGTTAAGGTGAGGGTGATATGTCGGAGAGAGTGTGGACGCGGAGAGGTCAGGAAGAAGATTGCA
>NW_025209840.1:1389-3566 GCF_004010195.1 Chiloscyllium plagiosum
CACGTTTGAGGGGAAATTGCGGACTTTGAAGAAGGAGGCCATCTGGGTTGTTCGGTATTGGAATTGGTCCACCTGGGAGCAGGTGCAGTGGAGGTGAAGGAATTGGGAATATGGGATGGCGTTTTTACAGGGGGCAGGGTGGGAGGAGGTGTAATCTAGTTCGGTTTTGAGACCTACCCACTATCGTGGTGTCATTAGTAAATCTGTAAATGGAGTTAGAGCTGAATTTGGCGGTACACTCATAAGAGGGTAAGAAATATTGAAGGGGGCTGAGTGCACAGCCTTGAAGGGCAGCAGTATTGCGTATTATTGAAGAGGAGGAGTTTCCAACTCTCCTCATTCATTGTGATCTGCAGGTCAGAAAGTTAAAGATCCGGTTCTTGATGTGAGGAAAGTCCTAGGACTCAGAAATGTCGATGAGCCTTGTTGGCATTAGGGTCTTCAAGGCAGAGCTAAAGCTAATATACAGAAGTCTGATGTAGGTGTCCATGTTGTCCAGATGTTCCAGAGATGAGTGAAGTGTCAGAGAGATGGGGTCTGCATGGATCGATTACGATCGTGGCGAAGTATCGAGGACCTCAGCAATCTGGGAGTTAATGTGTGACATTCCTAACCTCTTAAAGCACTTCATAAATGAGATCGGCCATGATTGTAGTAAAAATCGGAGCAGGTTCGAGGAGCCGAATTCCAGACTCATGCTCCTATTTCTTGTGTTCATTTGTTCTTTATAGCTCAGAGGGCAACATGTTAACGAATGGTCCTGGCAGACAATGAAGATCCACACACACAAATCCCATTTCTCGGCTCTCAGCCCATCGTCCTGAAGGTTTCAGAAATGCATGGGATTATTGAAATACCACACAGGTAAAATGAATGCTTATGATTCAAGTATTCATCCTAGTAATGACAGTGTGTGACACTTTACGTTCTTCTGGGTGTATAGTAGCCAACTGTAAAATGAACCTCAGCAGGAACTGCAAAGAGGAGGAGTTCAGAGTAAGGAGCACAAGCAGTCCAAGAGCTGAAAATGTTGTTAGGAAGAGGGCCACCTGCACAAGAACTACCCAAGACAGAGGAGGGGGGTCCTGGGAGTGAGGGTGTCGATTCAATATTACCAGAAGTGTTAACGTGAGTTGATCAATCAATGAATTAATTAAAATTTGATGAAGAAATGTATCTGACTCTCTCTGTCACTGTCTGTTCCTCTTTATTTTAAAGTGATAAAATACCGTCCTCTGCTGGCCTCCAAGTGTCACTGTACAAGCAGCAGATTTTGTTTTCTCTGGGACACTTTGCTCCTGTCCCTGTACAGTCTATTATTTCTGACAGTCTCACAATGCCCTGAATGACTCAAAGGCGCAAGCGGCTGCGCAGTGACGTCACAAAAAGGATGGCCACAACCAGCGGGGAAAGTTGACACCGAGGAAGTGAGAGGAGGCAACAGGTGACTCGTGCCGGGGTCGTGAGGTGAGGGAGAGCGATCCCCTCTGGCCGCCTCGAGAGGAAGCAGCAACCACGTTCTGAATGAAAGCAACTAGATATTTTTGGAGAACTAGGTCATTTATCCTCATTTCATCATTCCGTAACAAGGCTGCACCCACCCTCTGAAATACTTCAATACCATAGTACAGGAAATGGATAAATGTTAGGAACCACAGAACGATGAAAAGGTTTAACATTGTTGCTTGGACAGAATTTCAGCAGTGGCCCTGTTTTCTGCCTCCCTCCATTTTCAAATCGAAAAGTTACATTTGTTGCTTCCGAGTTTACATGAACCTTCTCTGAATTTAATTAATGGAGAAAACAAAATAAGTGGGAGAGCAATAGTGATAAGGGGATTGCACTGTTCGGGCATCATGCAGATGTCTGTGACAGTGCAGATGCGACACCAGGTAGCACGCTGCCTCCCTGAGTCTGGGATGTCACTGAGTGCCTGAAGGACACTCTGAAAAGGATACTAGCAAATATAAGATGTGGCAACGGATGGAGCCTTGAAAACAGTAGAGAGGAAGCTGTGAGATCAATTGACAACACAGGGTTAAATACAGAGTAAAGTGCCCTCGATGATGCCTAACCAAACATTTTGAAGATATATATAATCTGAGAAGTGAGAGAAATTTAACTCACTCTCAACTATCACCACAGAAACACACATGCATACGCGCGCGCAGGCGCGC
>NW_025209840.1:4150-4888 GCF_004010195.1 Chiloscyllium plagiosum
AATTACTCCTTAACCTGGATCTTATTAATTGATTCAACATCATTGTCCACAACCTTGGACACAAATCGGGAGAGGTAAAGTGATGGCGTCACCAAATATTTGGACAGTTTGGCAGTTATGACCAGGACTTGGGCCTAGGGAGGTGAAGACGTTTTACTGTGATCGTACAGGAGGTATGGACACCATGAAGCATCTCCAAAATGATAACGGATGAATGTGGCAATTCACAGATATTCTGGGCGAGCAGAGCGAAACAGGCAGACACACTGAATAAGGATCAGAGAGTGACAGAAGGATTTTGAGATTTCCAAAAGGCATCTGCTCAAGTCAGTCTTGATCTAAAAACTGAGTATATTATTGGTGAAACTAGTTTACAAGTAAATTGTGGAGTGGAAGTAAACTGCTGTCAAACAGATCGATGTAGCAATGGTAAGTGAATGGGCAAAGCCCTGTCCATTACAATACAAAGTGGAGAGTGTCAGGAAGAATCGATAGAGACTTTAGTTTAAATGGGGAGATGTTATAGGACTCTGACGGAGAGAGGGATCTGTGTGTCCTGGGATATTAAAACACATTGAGTTAATCTGCAGGGGCAGCAAGGTATTAGCAAGGCAAAGGGATGAAGTTTTCGTTTGTTCATCGGACGTGAGCATCACTGGCTGGGCTCAGCATTTATCCCTCATTCCCATCACCCCTTGAGAAGATGGTAGTGAACTGCCTTATTGAACTGATGTACTC
>NW_025209840.1:9516-17747 GCF_004010195.1 Chiloscyllium plagiosum
ATAAGTGACAGTACAGACAGTGAAGGTCACATTCTTTAGGAGGGTCTCCCCATCAGAGATTTCAGGTCCCCAGTTGATTAGAACAGAGTCTATGTCCAGGTTTTTGCAGGGGTCTGACATGCAACGCCAGCCTGTGCTTCTCCAACAAATACCTGACCAATGGAATGATTCCTTTATGAATGAGTTAATGCAGAGAAATATTTATACTTTTCAGTGTAATTCTCTGGTTGCACAATCGACTAGAATCTGCTGTAAATGATAGTCTCCATGAGGTATTCGGAAGTATATCAGGTATTCGTACAGTAGATATTCGACCCTTTTGAATGGCTGGATTTAAACCAGTCGACGAGTTCCTGTCCTAAACACACGCAGTCAATTCCCAAGCAAAGTCACAGGGCACAGTTGTCACGTCGGTTCCCTTGGAACTGGCTGTCCAAGCTCTGTGTGTAATTGTCAGTGTCTCTCTGTGCAGCCTATAGTGAGGACCGCAGTGACTCCTTCCTGGATGTGCCTTTCCCCTTGGGGAACACTGAGATATGGAGATTCTACAGAGACTGCAGTGGGGCCTGACCCCTGAGTCCCATCAACCTGCGGCTGGGTCTCTGACCCCACAATGGGAGATAACCCTCTCTCAGCTCGAGCTGGAGATTCAACAACAGCCAATAGTATTTCCCCCTGGAGCACGGCCGCTTAAAAGTGAAGGAAAGGAAATCAGAGAAAGTTGCTCGGCTGGAGAGAGCAGTAGGGAGAGAAACTGAAGTTCTCACGTCTCCAAAATCAGGTTGGAGTGCAGTGACTTCAGCGATCTAGCTGTCTTTTGCCATTTGAACTGAACTGATTCTGAAATATGAAAATTAAATCGAGGAACATGCTTCGTGTCAATAAGGGGAAAATTGGTCTTTATATTTTTAATGAATCTTAATCATACGTTACTTATTATATTGCAAATTAACAAATGCTCACAATCTGGTGTAGACTCTTATTTTGTCTGAGTTCCATCCTCTTTCGTCAAAAATTAAAAATGCAGCAAGTAAAAGGATTTAGTGACAAAGAAAAAAGAGGGGAACCGGAAGGAACGAAAACAAAATGGAAGTGCAGGAATGATGAGATAACAAAATGATAAGGGTGCAAAACAGAACCTCTGCATCCCTTCTTTCTTGCCCAAAGTTGCTTGGAAGCACAAAGTAATAGGTCGGGAAAGGGGTTTGTGGATGAATTGAGCATAAGTGCCAAAATATTACTGGAAGCTATGAAATGCTGGGACCAGGATTGGAATTAGGAGGTGTGGCCACGTGGGCAGGGTAGGAAAAGTCTTGACTGCAACATTGTCAGAACTGGTCAATTAACGGTCGGTCAGCAGGGGGCATCGTTCAATCAATGTGGGCACAGGATGTTCCGGTTCAGAGAATGCAGCAATCATATTTAAAGGCTGCTACCTATACTTTCAAACAACAGCTCTGGAGAGACATCGGCTACTAACAAACATTTAACATCAATTAGGTTCAGATTGCTCCCTGATTCATTAAAGTTCCTGCAGGGTGCTTGGGCACAGGAACAGTCCCTGTTCTATCAAGACTGGTGAAGATCAATAAGTCAATGTGGGCAAGTTCAAGTAGAGATTGCTGAGGTGGTGAGTACTCGTGGGGAACCTGGTTAAGTTGACAAAAATTGATCAGCGAGCGGACATTTTCTGGAAGGGTTACATGGTTAAACTGAAGAACTTACATGTGGCCAGAGATGAAAGTGAAATTGAAAGCAAAACACATCATATCCAGCCATTGCCAAATTCATGGCAGCAGACTTTCCTTCCAAAAGGTCAGGGTAAGGAGGATCCAGTGTGCCCTGACAGTGTAGATCAGCTGCTGACAGCAGTAACTGGATTATGGGGAGTTGTGGGGTTTCGGGGGAGTGGGGGTTGGGGGCCTCACAGTCACTTCCCGTGACCAACAGCAGCTCCTCATCCCCTCTGAAAATTACACCAGAAACCACGCAGCAAGCTCCAAGATTGTCGGCACCCTGTCGTCTTCAGACAATTAGACGAGAGGCAGAATGATCAAAACCAACGGAGAAAACAGAGAGCAGCTTGACGTCACTTCAGCTGTCAGTGCAGAGATACAACAACATCATAGCACCCGCATTTGCTCAGCAGGTCACCTTGAAGTCCTTCGATTTCACAAGTATCTGCTTTGTTATTACATATCACCGTGGTGTGTCGCTATTTTCAATTAATTCTGGTGGGATGCATGACAAGTCAATACCGTCATTCGCGCACCCCACTGGGAGCAGGGAGTCGGTCACCTGTCTACAGAAAGGGGCCATTGACAATAGGGCAAGTAGGGGTCGAGAAGAGCGCAGACAGGTGAATTGGAGCATGACCAAGAGCATCAGGAGCTTACCTGGTCAGAGGGTTCAGGGCTGTGTGAAATTATTGCCCGCAGCATGGAATAATAGATGTCCAGGTTCTCTAATGTGAGATCCTCAGAGGAAAAGTGGATACTGGCATTCAATTTACATAAGGTGTGCCGGCTCAGGAGGGCGACTGGGCAAAGTCTGAAATAATAGCAGCATCAGTCGCAGTGGCAGGGCTAATACTGGAGTTAATGGGTTAGGAGAGTGGGTCTGTTATGGGTATTCTCAAAGACCGTATAGTGCAGAGGGTCTTGCAACTCAGGTAATTTTCCGAGTCGGAAGCCGCAGACGGTTGGACAGACCCCGTATCCAACACAAAAGAAATGACCAGCTCCCCACCACATGCACATCCATCACCGGAATTTCAGACGGGGCGTTTGAGCGACATATTGAGATCGCCTGTGAAAACTCACTCTCACGATAGCCCTAGTTAGTTTCTGGAGCACGGGGGAAGGGATCAGCAACAGCGTAGGCAGCCTGTTGAAGCTGCCTCTGTTGTGTGGTGGACTGCTGTCGTGCCTGAGGGGAGACGGAGAGGGTAGATGGCCCTGGGCGACATTGCCTGGACCAGCACTGTGTCACTCAGTGTTCCACTTTCACACTGTTCTAACACTGCCTTCTTTAAATTGCCCTAGTTTGCTGTACTGGCCTGGTGGTGTCCCTGTGGTTGTCAGGTTATGCGAGCCAGTCGAATGCCCTCGTCGGTTTTGGTGTAGTGAACAGCCCATTCCCGTCCAAGTTATTAAGTACAATTAAATTGTCCGTCCTGCTCGTCGTTCGATTGTGCAACGTGAAAACGTGAGCATATGTAAGGTCTGCACGGCAAGCTTTTCGTTCTCTGCTAATGGAATGTCGGACGAGGAGTCCCTGACCTCCCTAAAGCGGACAATGACATCGAGCAAATGCTTGGCAGCTCTGCAGACACTGGATAACAGCCCAAAATCGGCGTGCCGTCTTGCACTGGCCTTTATTGCATCCTTCACGGTGCTCTCCAGCCACTTTTTCCCAGTCTGAAGCGGTGTCCCAGGGGGATGTCAATAACAGTGCTAATGGTCACCCAGTGGGTCATATACACAAGCTGTAATACGGTCTGCACATCTTGGGACAGACAGTTGCATATTCAGGAAATTTCGAGGACCCAATTGTAGAACGGCAGCTGTCACTTCAACGGGTCTGGGGCATCTTGTAGCACGGCCCGGATCTCTGCGTGGATCCAGGTCTTATACAAGGGAGTGCACCCAATCATGATGACGGGAAACTAACAGTTGGTGGCCTGGTAATTTCGGCAAGCACTCGGGCTTCTTGTGAGTCTGGAGTTATTGTTTGTGTTGGGCAGCAGTGGTGATTCATACTGCCCGGCGGCTAATGTGTCCCATTGCGGGCTTGCTGTGTAATGCATGGTAAAAAAATGCAGCCACTTTCTTCAGGCCCAACGGGTCTGGCTTTGAAGCCAGTATGCGGAATTTCGGGTACTGTGGGGCTTAGGGCGTTGTGGCTGTATCTGGAATTATTTTGATCACGGTGTCGCTTGTTATTGCAGCAGTCTTTCACCTTCGCGGCCTGATACTGCTGGGCAACCTGCCGAAACTTTACAAGACACTGGCGCATGTATACAGTGTCCCAGGAGGGGTCAACGTGCCCTCCCGTAATGTCCGTGGTCCAATAATCAAGCTTATCGAATTTAAAGGACCTCCCATATGGCCAATTTCTTTGTGGTTATGTGTAAAAGTCTCCTGTAAAGTGGGTAAAGTAACCGCCATTCCCGTCTCTTTCAGCACAGTGTCTGCCAGTGAACCAGGTATAACAAGAGAATCTCCGATCTTTATTTTAATTTTCACGTATTTACAGAGCAGCGTGGTTAGTACTGCTACCTCACAGCGCCAGGGTCCCAGGTTCGATTTCAGCCTTGGGCGACTGTATGTGCGCAGTTTGCACATTCTCCCCATGTCTGCCTGGGACTCCTCCGTGTGCTCCGGCTTCCTCACACAATCACAAAGGTGTGTAAGTCCGGTGAAATGGCCGTGCTAAATTGCCCATGGTGTCAGGTGCATTGGTGGGAGGGAAATGGGTCTGCACGGCTTACTCTTCCGAGGGTCGGGGTGGACTGGTTGGGTCGACGGGCATGTTTCTGCACTGTAGGGAATCGAAACTTACATGCCTCCTCAATATCGTCTTGTACAACTTCGGTCCTGGGCCGTTCTCACCACAAGGTTGGGGTTGCCCAGCTAGCACATCACAGCAGTGGGTGGAATTCGCTGCCCCCATGGCGTACTGGACGTCCTGCGCTGACTGCTGAGAATTGCACTTCAGCTTTCGAGGAAAGACAGAGGGAGCACTCACAGAACACACAAGCAGTGAGTGATTGACAGGTCAAGCCATAAAGGATTATCGCGCACCGCACTGTAAACAAACACTTGTCTGATGGATAAACACACTTGGACGAGACACCTGAAACAGACAAGACATGCCGTCAACAACCGCAAAACAGACACATCCAAAGCAAATGCTCAGAAAGCACAAGACAGAAAAAAAGTGAACTGGTGGAGCCCCGGTTAATTTCCTTCGAGCTGAGTAATCTCTTAGGATTGATGCAAAAAATTTAATCAGCAGTCTCTCATTCTATTTTGCCAGGCTTCCCTTGCCCGTCCGGCTCTCCCCTGGCTGGATCCGGGTTACGGTACAAGCTCTGGCCGTGATTGATACAATCAAGATACAATCAAGCATCCAGCAGCATTAATCAGTTCTAGAATGGGATCAGGGGGTTCCAGCTCTCTCCGTGGGTATGTGAGAATGTCCCTTTCCTTGGCAGTAAGGTGATACCATTGTTGCCCTCCAGGGATGAGCAAGGTATTCTGGTGCATCCCTGGCAGACCTGAGCTTCATGTGGCTTTGATATCACTGGGGTACAAGGTTACCCTTCGGCCTTTGGGACAGCTGTGTTTATCGGGACGAGGAAGCTTATTGGTGGTTTGTCTTGGGAAGTGTATTCCCTGGTTTGTGAATGACTGTGGTCATGTATGGTTTCCCTTGTCAGCCTGTTTAGTCAATGCTGAGGCATTTTGGGTGTTCCTTGTAAGGCTTGGACAAGTTTCATTTTCTGCGTTCTTATTGGCCATGCTGTGTGTAGGCAGGTTTGCATGTCATTTCCCATACTGTTGAAAAATAAACTTTCTGATCTGCAAAGGTTGTAAATTCAAAATCTTAATTCAACATCAACCTGTTCAAATGGGGACAAGCCACTCAGCTGTTCCATGACGGGAAGTTATTCACTCGGGGATCAATCCTAATGGCACGCAAACGACTTCAACTTCGGGAGAGAAGATTTGTCTTCTCTCTTTGGTAAGCGATTATCTTCACAACACCGCCTAATGTCATCCGATCGACATGACACTGGAGAGACACTATTCGTCTGTTCTGTGTATGAGAAGGAATTTATTAAATCAGCAAAGGTTCAAATAAACATGAATGGGCACACTGTAGAGAGGCCTGCACTGAGTGTGGAAAGAGATTCACCTGCTCATCTCTATTCAGTGAGCATGAGTATATTCACACGAGCGAGACATATTTACTTGCTCCTTGCCTGGGAAGTGATTAACTCGGGTTTCCAATCTCAGCAGATATGGACTTGTTCCCACAAATGAGAGAAACTTTTAATGGTCTGACTTTGAAAAGAGCTTAAGGAGTAGCAATGATGTGACGAAGCACCAGAAAACACATGAGAATCCCTGCAGTGCAGCAACAGGCCTTTCGGCCCACCAAGTCCACACAAACCCTCCAAAAACACTCAAATCCATTAACCTCCCTTATATTTACCCCAACTATTAACCTACGGTATTAGTAATATATCATGGCCAATTCAACTAACTGGCAACCGCTTTGTCTTGTGGGATGAAATTTGAGGACCTGGAGGAAACTCACGCAGACACGTGGAGAACGTGCAAATGCCACACACACAGGCCTCCGAGGCTGGAATCGAAGCCAGCCCCTCATGCTCTGGGGCAGCAGTGCGAAAGACTGAACCACCGTGCGTGGAGAGGCAGTTAATTTGCACTGTGGGTAGCAAGGGATTCAATGACTCATTCGCACGTGTGACAGCCCAGTCAGATGGAATCTGTTTCGCTCAGTTGGCTGCTTTGTTGGCTTATTAAACAGTGTGATGCTCGCAGCGTGGTTCGAATTCCTATCAATGGTTTGAGGTTAATTTAAAAGTTGTCCTTCTCGAAATCTTCTCTGACCTGGTCAAATCACCAACAGCCCCTTCTTTCTCACATGAAGGCAGTAGCCTCTACGGTCTGGAAAGACGGTAATAGTGCAAAGAATCCAGTGAGGTCGCATGAGAATGTGATATGGAGTTATTGCATCGAGAATTGAACTGTGTTCATTCTGTCAGCCGGGGTTTACTTCATTGGATGTGTTTAATTTATTCAATTGATCTGGTGTTTAATTGTTCAGTTCTCAATCACATCAAATTCAAAGATTCTTTTCCCCGGATTTCTGTACAATTAGAGGAGACTGGTCGATATCCATTGACTGCCCTGTTCTTGATCCTCTTCTTCATTGTTAAGTGTTGATTTGTACTAAAAAATATTTCGATGCATTCAGCATTTCTGAATGCTCTTCACATCGAAATGAAGACCTTGTGAAGGGTATTCACTTACATCAGAGAAACAATAATCCTACAGTGAGAGCATAAGATTGTGTTCTCATCAGCGTGAACATGTTGATGGGATGTCAATTACTGGAAACTTATAAAGCATTTCCCACACTGCGTCATTAAAACAAATTATTGAACAGTGAACCTGTTGGTGTATCAGGAGGATGGATGGCTTAAGTGCATCATTTCCCCAATTCAGTACATATGAATGGCCTCTCGCCTATATGAATTCACTCGTCTTTCAGTAAATTTGAGAAACGTCAGAGCAGGTGAATGGTCTCTTTCCAGTTGAACTCTCTTGTATTTCAGCAGATTGCCGGAATCAATTAATTACTTCAAATCACAGCAGACGAATGGTCCCATACGAATGGTATGAACTCATTGGTGTGTCAGCAGACTGAATGACTGACTGAATGCTTTCCCATTCTTAGAACAGGCGAACGGCCTCTGTCCACTGGGTTCGCAGATGTAAAGTGAGATCAAATGACGGCCTGAACCCACTCCCTCTGTGAGAACACTTGAATGGTTTCTCATCAACGTGAACACATTGATGGACAGCAGTTCGTGAGAACTTTTGAAGCCTTTTCCATACTCTGGACAATTAAATGGTTTCTTCTCCACTGGTGAGTCAGCAAGTTAGAAAACTGAGTAACACCCTTTCCATACTCAGAACAGTTGAATGGCTTTTCCCCGGTGTGGTTGCACTGATGAATTTTCAGTAGACAACTAATTGAATCGTCACCACACTTCCGCAGTTTCTCTCAGCGCCCCTCCAATTATGTCTCGATAGTTCAGAGAGTGAATGCTTTCATTCCACTGTGAATGTAACATTCTGCTTTCATTTTCAAAGGCCGGTGAGGTTCAGGCTACATGGAACAAAGCAACTCCATCAAATTCTGATGTGATGCTTCGTTTCAGTTTCCCAACAGCAAATCCTCATCTTTGATACCCCTCAAATAAAACCAGATATATCTCAGTAAGAGAGAACTTCTCAAACACCTAAGCGTATGATTTTCATTATTCGTCGGGTATAGGTATTCCAGAACAGGTCAGCATTTATTGTTCATTCCTGATTTGACTGGACAAGGTGGTGATGAGTTGCTTTCTTGAACCATCGTTTCCGTGTGCTGTCGGGAGACCCAAATTATAGGGGAGTGAAATCCACAGT
>NW_025209841.1:0-5989 GCF_004010195.1 Chiloscyllium plagiosum
CCCTTTGCTCTCTAAGTAAAACAACAAAGAACTCCGGCTGCTGTAAATCACAAACAGAGTTGGGTGGCACGGTGGCTGAGGGATGAGCAATGTCTCATAGCACCAAGGATACAGGTTCACATCCACTCTGGCAACTGACTGTTTGTACATTCTCCCCCTGTCTGCGTGGGTTTCCTCCCCTGGTCCACAGGTTAGGTGAATTAGCCATGCTAAATTGCCCACAATGTCCAGGGATTTGTATGTTAGGTCCATGAGGCAGGGGTAAATATAGGGAATGGGTGTGGATGGGATGCTCTGAGTGTACTGTGAACTTGTTGGGTCAAATGGCCTGTTTCCACACTGCAGGGATTCAGCTCGAAGCCAGCTTTCATTTATCGGTGCAATAAAAGTAGGTCTCAGTCAGTGACACACAATAGGTTTCTGAGGAAGGGTTACTGGACCGGAAACATTAACTCTAATTTCTCTTTACTGATGCTGCCAGACCTGCTGAGCTTTTTCAGCAACTTCTGTTTTGGTTTCTGCAGTGTATATCAGCTTACCAGGTCACTCAAATATTCATCAGGAAGATGATATTCTGATATTCATTTCCAACAGATGGATCTTGCTCGTTCGCCTCCTGCTCTGAGGCTAATCAGAGAGCTCAGCTGGATCATGCCTGATCAGGAAGCTGGCATCTGGCCATAAACTCACTGTGTACCACCCTCAGTATTAGCCTCCAAAGTGATATTTGAACCAATGGGCTTCTTCCTTCGAGCTGAATGCCACAACCACTGGCATATTCTGCAGAGAGTGACATATCTCCAAATCCACAGCTTGTCCATCAGCACCAGCCAGCGTGTGCTGTTAGTGCCTTTCCACCCAGTTTACTGAGTAACAAACCAATTCCCACTCCAAAACCCTGTGCATGGTGACAGTAACCTATACTGACCACCCCTCTCCTCCCCCCAGCTCTGTTCAAAACTGTCACAAAGATTGTCAGCAGCTCATGCTCCCATCACCTTTGATCAATCCTGTTATTCCATGCCTTCCCATGGGGTATTCCAGCCTGCCCTGTGCTAACTCTCATTCCACAGTCCCTCTCTGTGATTAGAGTTCTCTGGCACATTGAACACCCTCCACAGTCCTGCACCAAGATGGACATGGAACAGGACAGGACTACTCAGCCCCACAGCTCTCCACCACCATTCAATCTGAATCATGCCTTTCCAATAACACATCCCCATAAACCATCAGAAACCAAACACATTCACAGGCTGAGCTGCTACAGCCCCCTGTGGGAGAGAATTCCAAACATTCACCACGCTCTGGTAGAACAGTACAGTACAGTACAGGCTCTTCCAGCTCTTGATATTGTGCCAGCCTTTTATCCTACTCGAAGGAGAGACTAACTTAGGTACCCTTCATTTTCTGATCATCCATGCACCTATCCAAGGGACACTTAAATGTCCCTAATGTATCGGACTCTACTACCACTACTGACAGTGCATTCCACACACCCACCACTCTGTGTAAAGAACGTACCTCTGACATCTCCCCGAAAGCTTCCTCCAAACACCTTAAAATTACATCCCATCATGACAGACACTTCCACCCTGGGAAAACGTCCCTGGCTATCCACCCTATGGCTTCCAACATCTTGTACACCTCTATCAAGTCACCTTTCATCCTTCTTCGCTCCATTTGAGGGAGCTAGGGCTTTTCTCACTTTTCTTCATAAGACATGCCCTCCAGTCCAGGCAGCATCCTGGTAAATCTCCTCTGCACCCTCTCTAAAACCTCCACATCTTTGCTATAATAAGGCGACCAGAACTGAACTCAATATTCCAAGTGTGGTCTAATAAGGGCTCTATAGAGCTGCAGCATTACCTCAATCACTCTGCTAATGAAAGCCAACACACCACCCGATCAACCTGGATGGCAACTTTGAGAGATCCAAGATTCCTCTGTTCCTCTATACTGCCAAGAATCCTGCCTTTAACCCTGTATTCTCCATTCAAATTTGATCTTCCAAAATGAATCACTTCACACTTTTTCAGGTTGAACCCCATCTGCCACTTATCAAGCCAGTTCTGCATCCTGTCAATGTCCCGTTGCAACCTACAACAGCCCTCGACACTATCCACCACTCCACCAATCTTGGTGTCATTGGCAAACTTACTAACCCAACCTTCCACTTCCTCATCCAAGTTAGTTGTAAAAATCACAAAGAGCAGAGGTCCCAGAACAGATCCCTGTGGAACACCACTGGTCACTGAGCTCCAGGCTGAATACTTCCCCCCTACTACCACCCTCCGTCTTCTATGGGCCAGCCAATTCTGTATCCAGACAGCCAGGTTTCCCTTACTCCTTACTTTCTGCATGAGCCTACCACGGGGAACCTGATCAAATGCCTTGCTAAAATCCATGTACACCACATCCACTGATCTACCTTCAATGTGTTTTGTCACATCCTGAAAAAATTCAATAAGGCTTGAGGCATGACCTGCCCATCACAAAGCCATGTTGATTATCTCTAATCAAACTTTGCTTTCCAAATAATCATACTTGTCTCTCAATCATCTCCAATCATGAATTTTTCCTGCACCACACTCTGGCTTCCTTCTTGCTCCTGGCGAGATGTTCCACATCCCCTTGTCACCCAAGTATCCTTCACCCTACCTTCCCTTCCTTGCCTCAGTGGGATAAACCTATCCAGCAGTTGCAGCAAGTGCTCCCGAATCAACCTCCACATTTCTGTTGGTGCATTTCCCGGAGAATATCCATTCCCAATTTATGTAATTGGTCTCCTCATCTCGGACCCATTTCTTGTTTTTAAATTGTGTCTCCTGGTTCCAGGCCAATTCCCCCACCATACCTGCATCTACGTTTCAATGAAATCACTTTTCATTCTTCAAAACTCTGAGGAAGACACAGACTCAGTTTGCCCAGCCTCTCCACACAGTTCAGTTCCATCACCTTGGGAACAAGTCGAGGTGAACCTTTCTTTACTCAGTCACAGAACTCCTACAGCAAGGAAGCAGGTCATCCAGCCCATTGAGTCAACACTCACCTTCTGAGGAGCATCCTAACCCCATCCCTGTTATCAGACATTCCCCATGGCTCACTCACCAAACCTGCACATCCCTAGACATGATGAGTAATTTAGCACGGCCAATCCACCTGAATCTGCACTTGAAATTTGGAAGGAAACTGGAGGACATGGAGGAAACCCACGCAGACAGTTGCCTGAGGCTGGAATCGAACCCAGGTCCCTGGCACAGTGAACCACAGTGCTGCCCCATGGCTCCCTGAATGGCAACAATACCTTTGCTAATGTAAGGAGACCAAAATTGCACATGGTATTCCTGAAGCAAAACCTCATTCCTCCTGTCCTCAAGAATAAAAGGCAACATTCCAGTTGGCTTCCTAATAAAACCTAAATACTGTCGATGCTTGAAATTGGAAATAAAAACAAGAACTTTAGAAGAAGCAAGTCAGATCAGGCTTGAAACATCAGCTCCCTGTTTGTGTCTTGGCACTGATGCAGCCACACCTGTTGAGTTCCTGCAGCAATTTCTGTTTTTTTCTGTTTCACCTTCCCAACAACTTGCTGTCATTGCACACTAGACTCAGGAGGGTCATTGACGAGGATACCACCCTGCCTCTTGGGACATTGACTCCTGACAGCCTCTCACAAATTCAGAAATAAAGGGCATTTCTGTTTTCTCTGAGCAGCAGACAGTAAAACTGAACAATCAATTTGACTGTGTATGCTGGATCCTGCCTCCCAGTGTTTTATGCAAGTCTGTCAACAACAGGTAGGGATTGATTCCAAATCTCATCCTGACACCCACATCAGAAAACCAAACAGAATGTCTCTCTCTCAGGGGAGCTGAAGGCAGTTCAGAGATCTGCTCTCAATGTGATTCCTTACATGGGAAGAATGATAACACCATTCAATATATTACACAATCAGCTTCCAGACTGGACACAACCTTCCAGTAAGAGAGAGACTCTTTACAACGCACTAAGCCGTGGGATTTCTTTTAATCCAGTCACACTGGATTCCGTTTTCCACCGTGCACTTTGACATGTTCCACAGCACCAAGGTCAGGATTTAATCTCAGGAGAAATCAAGTGGAGAGACTGTGGACCGCCCAGTTTGTCGACCTTGTCCCTGCATCCACACAAAGAGATGGTGAACCACACCCCACTGCTGCCTGCCCATGCAGAACAGGGATGTGCTGTACTCGGGGAGGACCGCTGAGCCCAGGAAATTCTGTTTCCTGACACGGAGAGACTGGCACAGAACATGCTGTCACAGCAGCAACAGCTGGGTGAATGAATTGTTGAGTGATCAGTGAGCCCGGGAGGCGAGAAAGGGACGTTCCCACATTCAATGGGATCCGTCTCCCAACAGGACCCCAACCGTGTCACGGTCAGTTTGATATTCCGCTGCAGGACAGGGACAACAAGAAACAGGACTCCCATCGCCCTTGCTCCACTACAGAGGCTCTCCTTTCTCAAACACACACACACAGAGAGACAGACTAAAAGCTGCTGGGAAAGACTCACTTACAGTCACAGTCGGACCAGTCCCAAGGCTCAATGTTTCCAGTCAGGGCTTTCCAGCAACACTCTCCTCTTGACTCAAACACTACCCCCTCGACCAGTTCGCTTCCCAAGTGGCGAGAGCAGGAGCCCTGCTGGGTTTTAACCAGATCCCCTCCACTGATTGGCAGCGAGAGACACCAATGGGAGTGGCGATCCAATACACTTGGTCAGGATCCAAGGGCTGAAGAGGGTCACTCGACCCGAAACGTGACCTCGGAAATCTCTGCAGCTGGGCTGCCAGACCTGCTGAGCTTTTCCAGCAATTTCTGTCTCTCTTTCAGATTTCCAGCGTCCACACTTCTTTCAGTTTCTATTGGATATATTTCAAGTTTGGTGGAAAGGGACACTTTTTCACGTAGAGGGCGGTGTGGGTATGGAATGAGCTGCCAGAGTGGAGGCTGGGACAATGACAACATTTAAGAGGCATTTGGATGGGTATATGGAGAGGAAGGGTTTGGAGGGATATGGACCAAGTGCTGGCAAATGGGACCTGATTAGGTTAGTATATCTGGTCAGCATGGATGGGTTGGAGCGAAGGGTCTGTTTTCATGCTGTATGTCTCTATGACTTGGAATATTTACTTCAGAAGAGGTGAGTGAATGTTTCCTGCGGAAGTTGAAGTTTTTTTTCTTTAACAAATATTAGAGTAAAGTGGGTTCTTTCTTTTTTATGTTTTTATTGGGATCTGTCCCTTGATTAAATTTTAAAAATAGAAACCATAAGTATGAAGTTAGCCTGGAGCAGTGTTTTGCAGAAGAATAAGGCAGTGCTATTTTCTGGGTCTGTGGATTGGAAGAAGCAAAGAAGGCATTTAGGAGAGTGAGAGACAGTAAGGACAAAAGGATGACTAGGAGAGAATAGGGCCCTTCAAAGACCAGCAAGGCGGCCTTTGTGTGGAGCCGCACATGATGGGGGAGATACTAAACGAGTATTTTGCCACAGTATTTACCGTGGAAAAGGACATGGAAGATATAGACTGTAGGGAAATAGATTGTGACATCTTGAAAAATGTCCATATTACACAGGAGAAAGTGTTGGGTGTCTTGTAACACATAAAAGTGGTTAAATCCCCAGGACTTGATCAGGTGTACCCTAGAACTCTGTGGGAAGTTAGAGAAGTGATTGCTGGGCCTCTTGCTGAGATATTTGTATCATCAATAGTCACGGGTGAGGTGCGGGAAGACTGGAGGTTGGCAAACGTGGTGCCACTGTTTAAGAAGAGTGGTAAGGACAAGCCAGGGAACTACAGACCGGTGAGCCTGACCACGGTGGTGGGCAAGTTGTTGGAGGGAATCCTGAGGGACAGGATGTACATGTATTTGGAAAGGCAAGGACTGATTAGGGATAGTCAACATGGCTTTGTGTGTGGGAAATCATGTCTCACAAACTTGATTGA
>NW_025209841.1:13023-16410 GCF_004010195.1 Chiloscyllium plagiosum
ACTGAAATTATGCTTGCATTTCTCATTACTTGCAGTATCCGCATGCAGGTTTTCCATGGTATGCAAGCAGACAATCACATTCCTCTGCTCCAGAGCACTTGGAAGTTTCTCTCCATTTCGATAATAATTTGTCTTTCTTTTACGCTGGTTATCTTGAATAACCCCATATCTATCCAATTTAATTTTCATTGCCAGATTTTGGCCCATTCACCCAACCTATCAATATTTTTTTTTTTTTATCTCTTCTATCTTCATTCCGAAGTAGTTTCCCACCAATGTTAGTGTCCTCTGAAAATAGTATTTTCTATCTCGTCAACCGAGTATTAATATCGAACACAAATAGTTGAGGCCTGTGTACTGATGTCTTTGGCACCCCACAAGTTGTATTTGTCAAAAGAAAATGACACATTTATTCCATCTGACTGCATTTTGTTGGTTAACCAATCCTCTGTCCAAGCGAATAAATTACTTCGAAACCGATGTTGACTGATCTTCCTGCTTACTCTTTGGAGAAGCAACATATCCGATGCCTTCACGAAGACCAGATATATTCCATCTCTAGGAATCCTACTGTCGGCCTTGTTTGCCACATCCATAAGTAACTTAAGCCAAACAATTTATACTCGGTTTATCCTTCATAAAGGTGGTAAAAACAATTAATTTCGATGCTGGAAACCAGATTCTGGATTAGTGGTGCTGGAAGAGCACGGCAGTTCAGGTAGCATCCGAGGAGCAGTAAAATCGACATTTTGGGCTTTTTTGTGCTCTTCCAGCACCACTAATCCATTATCCTTCATAAAACCGTGTTGACTCTGATGGATTGTGATTTAACTTTGCAAATGTCTTCAACAACGGATTCTAATAATTCGCCTTAAATTGCAATAGTTTTTCGTTATGTTTTACTCCCTAATGTATACACTTATTATAATTGCTTCCCTATCGAAACCTTTACGTTTTCTTTGAATTCTTGTTTAACGAGCACATCCTTTTGAGATCTGTTCCAATTGCTGTGGAAGAGGCATGTGTGGCTGAATGGACACATCATCCTACTGGTGTACATAATCAATGGGCTGACGTCATTCTGGTTTTCCGATATTCTCATCTCTATGGCCTGAATGACCTCCTCCTGTTGATGTGTTAGAGGGTTGGAGGATTATGAAATCCTCCTGTTGCTGTGTAACGTTTTGAGGGGATGATTTACCCAGAGCCCACATCGCTCAGATTCTACAGAATCTAATAAGGTGGAGCTCATAAACAACAAGGAGAAGCAATTATTGGTGGGAGTTACATATCAAAGTGAAAGCTGCAATACAAATACTGGGTATGTTATAAAACACGAAAATGAGATATACGCGTTTGTGACTACTGCAGTAACAATGTACTGTTTAAATTATATCTAAGCTGTGTTAACCCAACTGAATGCTAATGCTGGGAAAAATGGATTTCATGAGCATGTGTGAGATGGCGTGTATTAACAGTATGTCGAGTACCAACCACGAGAGCAGGTTATTTAGGAATTGGTGTTGGATGATCAGAAGAGCTAATTGAAAACTTTGATGTAAAGGACCTTTGGGACCAGTGACAATGCATTTGTTTTCTTTTATGATGTTTGACTACACGGTAATTTGTGTTTTATTTGAAGTAACCGCTAAAAATCTGAGTCATGCAAGCCATGAAGGTGTTAGGAGTAAGTGGGGACTGCAGATGCTGGAAATCAGAGTCAAAAGGTATCATGCTGGAAAAACACAGTTAGATAGCATACTAGGAGCAGGAGTATAGATGTTTTAGTTATAAACACTTCATCAGGAATGAGGCTTGTGGGCCAAGGGGGCTGAGGGATAAATGAGAAGGGGGTGTGGATCAGGAATGCAATAGGTAGATGAAGGTCGGGTTGAAAGTGATTGGTAGTGAACAGAGACAGAACGCCTCATCGCCTGCATTCATTACACCCAATGTGGTATTCTGTACATTGACGAGACAGGACACCAACTTGTGGATCATTTCAGAGAATATCGCTGGGACAGCCACATTGACCAACTCCACCGTCTTGTTGCTGAACGTTTTAACTCCCCTTGCCACTCTGCCAAGGACATGAGGGTTCTGGGCCTACACCATCGCCACTCCATAACCACCAGAAGCCTCGAGGAAGAAAGCCTCATCTTCTCCCTTGGGATTCTCCAACCACAAGGGATCATAGTGGATTTCATCAGTTTCCCCCCTTCCCCAAACCTCGTCTTATCCCAGTCCAACCTTCCAACTCAGCACCGCCCTTTTGAACGTTCTTACGTGTCCACATTCCATCCCATCAGCATCACCTTCATCTACATATAAATTCAAAGGAGGCAGCTTAGAAAAATGTCAAGTGTTGTAGTAAGCCACTGGATTCAGAGAAATGTAAGGCCCAGTGAAGGGTGGTGAAGAAACTGAGAAGAAAATCAAAAACTTAAAGCATGCAAACAAAAGAAAAACAAAAGACTACTAAAAAGCTTCTATCAATGTATGAAACAAAAACAAAAACAAGGTCAAATCTGGGACAGTGAGTGTGCAAACAGGATCATTTATTGTAGAGAACAGAGAAATCACAGGGAAAAGAAACAGTTATTTTTGTGTCCATCTTCAATGAAGAATATACAGAAATTCTCCCAGAAATACCAAGAGACCATGGGATTTGTGTAAGTAAAGTCAAAGATCATTCATATCAATGATGAGGTCGTATTTGAAAAGATAGCTGGATTGAGTATTGATAAATCTGACAGACCATATGTAGTTCATACAAGAATTTCAGATGAAGCAGCAATAGACATCCTGATTGCATACGGGTTTTCTTGCTACTTTCCGACACATTACTGAAAGGCATTTATCCAAACTTGGTAAGGTGAAGGTTATAAATATTATCCGACAATTTAAGAAAGGATGACGATGGAGAGTGATGAACTACAGACCGGTTAACTTGTCATCCGTAGTCGGGTGTCTGTTGGACTCAATTACAAAGAACGTGCTGCTAGATATACAGAAGGTAATGGCAAAACCAGGGATTATGATAACGCATCGATGAAATGAAAGCCATAAGTGGCGAACACTTTTTGGAATGGTTTGATGATTCTTGTAGACACAGGTAATGAAGAAGCAATGGATAACGTATAGATGGATATTCAGGAGCATTTTTTTACAAACTCACACAGTAAACTCATAAGACAAATTACAGCACAAGGTATTGGGAAAAATATATGCAAATGGGACAGTAAAAATTAGGATTACATTCATGTGAATGTAATTAAAATGTAGAACATGTCGTGCATCAGTTGCATAGAGCATTGGTCAGACTAAACTTAAAGTATTGTGTACCGTTTGGAGTCCTAATCTAAGATAGAATATACTGACTACAGA
>NW_025209841.1:16981-17748 GCF_004010195.1 Chiloscyllium plagiosum
TGGACTGGAACGGTCTTGAACAGATTGACGTAAAATGTGAGCAGGGATTTGAGACTTTGTCCGGTCTAAAATTGGACCAATCCCCCAGTCTGGCTGAATTGTTTCACAGGCTGCTGTCGGGGTCAAAGGAGTAAAGACCCTGACTGAAAACTTTAGTTAGAATCTGACCATAAGGGAGGTGCCAGAGGACTGGCGAACAACTAAAACGATTCCACTTCACAGTAATGGTGGTAGAGATAGATCAGGGAACTGTAGACGAGCGAGTTTTAGATCATTGTTAGAGAAACTACTGAAGAAAATAGGAAAGGAGAAAATTGAACTCCAATCAGAGTGGCAAGATTTGATCAGAGATAATCATCATGACTTGATCAGAGGGAAATCACATCTAATGAATTTGATTGAATTAGTTTGAGGAGGTTGCTTATTTCGTTTTGCAGCGAGGTCTTTGACAAAGTTCCACATGGGAAACTGAAAAATAAAGTAAAATCTCACAGTGTCAAGGACAACTTAACAAGTTATAACAAAAGGCGTCTTAGTGTCAGGAAACAGAGGGTGGTTGGAGAAGGCTGTTTGTGTAATTGGAGACTAGTGTCCCCGGTGTACCACAGAGATCAGTGTTGTATCCCTTATTTTTTGTGTTTATTCATAAATGGTGTAGATGTGAATCTGCAGGGAGGTGGGTAGAGAAAGCGGAAGATGTGATAAGTAAGTTTGTGTTTGATACAATGGCTGGTCGGGCGGTTGGCAGTGAGGAGGAAGGCCTTATG
>NW_025209842.1:0-3588 GCF_004010195.1 Chiloscyllium plagiosum
CCGTCTATGTTGGGGTGTGTAATACCGTACGTGTCAGGGTGTGTAACACCGTCCATGTCGGGGTGTGTAACACCATCCGTGTCGGGGCGCTGTAATACCTGCCATGTCGGGATGTGTAACACCGTCCGTGTCGGGGCGCTGTAAATCCGTCCGTGTCGGGGTGTGTAATACTGTCCGTGTCGGGGTGTGTAATACCGTCAATGTTGGGGTGTGTAATACCATCCGTGTCAGGATGTGTAATACTATCCACGTAGGCGTGTGTAACACCATCTGTGTTGGGGTGTGTAATACAGCCCATGTCAAGGCACTGCAATACCATCCATGTCGAGGTGTGTAATACAGTCCGTGTTGGGGCGCTGTAATACCGTCCCTGTCGAGGTGTGTAATACCGTCCATGTCGGGGTGTGTAACACCGTCCGTGTCGGGGTGCTGTAATCCCGTCCCTGTCGGGGTGTGTAATACCGTCCGTGTCGGGGTGTGTAATAACGTCCATGTCGGGGTGTGTAACACCGTCCATGTCGGTGTGTGTAATACCGTCCGTGTCGGGGTGTGTAATACCATCCATGTCGGTGTGTGTAATACCGTCCATGTCAGGGTGTGTAATACAGTCTATGTTGGGGTGTGTAATACCGTCCGTGTCAGGTTGTGTCAGACCGTCCATGTCGGGGTGTGTAACACCGTCCGTGTCGGGGCGCTGTAATACCGTCCATGTCGGGGTGTGTAATACCGTCCGTGTCGGGGCACTGTAATACCGTCCATGTCGGGGTGTGTAACACCGTCCGTGTTTGGGTGTGTAACACCGTCCGTGTCGGGGCGCTGTAATACCATCCCTGTCGGGGTGTGTAATACCGTCCGTGTCGGGGTGTGTAACACCGTCTTTGTCTGGGTGTGTAACACCGTCCATGTCGAGGTGTGTAACACCGTCCGTGTCGGGGTGTGTAATAACGTCCGTGTCGGGGCACTGTAATACCGTCCATGTCGGGATGTGTAGTACCGTCTGTGACGGGGTGTGTAACACCGTCCATGTCGGGGTGTGTAACACCGTCCATGTCGGGGTGTGTAACACCGTCCGTGTCGGGGCACTGAAACACCGTCCGTGTCGGGGCACTGTAATACCGTCTGTGACGGGGTGTGTAACACCGTCCGTGTCTGGGTGTGTAACACCGTCTGTATCGGGGTGTGTAATACCGTCCATGTCGGAGTGTGTAATACTGTCCATGTCGGGGTGTGTAATACCATTCGTGTCAGCATGTGTAATACCATCCATGTAGGCGTGTGTAATAGCGTCCATGTCAGGGCGCTGTAATACCATCCATGTTGGGGCGCTGTAATACCGTCTCTGTCGAGGTGTGTAACACCGTCCGTGTCGGATGTGTAATGCCGTCCATGTTGGGATGTGTAATACCATCCATGTCTGGGTGTGTAACACCGTCTGTATCGGGGTGTGTAATACCGTCCATGTCGGAGTGTGTAATACTGTCCATGTCGGGGTGTGTAATACCATTCGTGTCAGCGTGTGTAATACCGTCCATGTTGGGGTGTGTAATAGCGTCCATGTCAGGGCGCTGTAATACCATCCATGTTGAGGTATGTAATACAGTCCGTGTTGGAGCGCTGTAATACCGTCCCTGTTGAGGTGTGTAATACTGTCCGTGTCGGGGTGTGTAATACCGTCCATGTCGGGGAGTGTAATACCGTCCGTGTCGGGGTGTGTAATACCGTCCGTGTTGGGGCGCTGTAATACCGTCTCTGTCGAGGTGTGTAACACCGTCCGTGTCGGATGTGTAATGCCGTCCATGTTGGGATGTGTAATACCATCCATGTCGGGGTGTGTAATACCATCCCTGTCGGGGTGTGTAATACCATTGGTGTTGGGGTGTGTAATACTGTCCATGTCAGGGCGCTGTAATACCGTCCCTGTCGAGGTGTGTAATACCGTCCATGTTGGGGTGTGTAATGCCATCCGTGTTGGGGTGTGTAATACCATCCGTGTCGGGGCGCTGTAATACCATCCCTGTTGGGGTGTGTAATACCGTCCATGTCGATGTGTGTAACACCGTCCGTGTCGGGTGTGTAATACCATCCGTGTCGGGGTGTGTTGCACCGTCCAGGTTGGTGTGTAACACTGTCTGTGTTGGGGTGTGTAATACCATCCATGTCAGGGCGCTGTAATACCATCCATGTCGATGTGTGTAGTACCGTCCCTGTTGAGGTGTGTAATACCATCCATGTCGGGGTGTGTAATATCGTACATGTCGGGGTGTGTAATACCGTCCGTGTCGAGGTGTGTAATACCGTCTATGTTGGGGTGTGTAATACCGTCCGTGTCAGGGTGTGTAACACCGTCCATGTCGGGGCACTGTAATACCGTCCATGTCGGAGTGTGTAATACCGTCTGTGACGGGGTGTGTAACACCGTCCGTGTCTGGGTGTGTAACACCGTCCATGTCGGGGTGTGTAACACCGTCCGTGTCGGGGCACTGTAATACCGTCCATGTCGGAGTGTGTAATACCGTCCGTGTCGAGGCACTGTAAAACCGTCTGTGTCGGTGTGTGTAACACCGTCCATGTCGGGGTGTGTAATACTGTCCATGTCAGGGCGCTGTAAATCCGTCCGTGTCGGGGTGCGTAATACCGTCCATGTTGGGGCGCTGTAATACCGTCCATATCAGGGTGCTGTAATACCGTCCATGTTGGGGCGCTGTAATACCGTCCATATCAGGGTGCTGTAATACCGTCCATGTCGGGGTGTGTAATACCGTCCATGTCAGGGCGCTGTAAATCCGTCCGTGTCGGGGTGCATAATACCGTCCATGTTGGGGCGCTGTAGTACCGTCCATATCAGGGTGTTGTAATACTGTCTGTGTCGGGGTGTGTAACACCGTCCATGTCGGGATGTGTAATACCGTCCATGTCAGGGTGTGTAATACCGTCCATGTCGGGGTGTGTAATACCATTCGTGTTAGCGTGTGTAATACCATCCATGTAGGCGTGTGTAACAGCGTCCATGTTGGGGTGTGTAATAGCGTTCATGTCAGGGCGCTGTAATACCATCCATGTTGAGGTATGTAATACAGTCCGTGTTGGGGCGCTGTAATACCGTCCCTGTCGAGGTGTGCAATACTGTCCGTGTCGGGGTGTGTAATACTGTCCATGTCGGGGAGTGTAATACCGTGTGTGTCGGGGTGTGTAATACCGTCCGTGTTGGGGCGCTGTATTACCGTCTCTGTCGAGGTGTGTAACACCGTCCGTGTCGGATGTGTAATGCCGTCCGTGTTGGGATGTGTAATACCATCCATGTCGAGGTGTGTAACACCTTCCATGTCGGGGTGTGTAATACCGTCCCTGTCGGGGTGTGTAATACCGTCCCTGTCGGGGTGTGTAATACCATTGGTGTTGGGGTGTGTAATACTGTCCATGTCAGGGCGCTGTAATACCGTCCCTGTCGAGGTGTGTAATACCGTCCATGTTGGGGTGTGTAATACCATCCGTGTTGGGTTGTGTAATACCATCCGTGTCGGGGTGCTGTAATACCGTCCATGTCAGGGCGCTGTAAATCTGTCCGTGTCGGGGTGTGTAATACCGTCC
>NW_025209842.1:3720-8972 GCF_004010195.1 Chiloscyllium plagiosum
CCCTGTCGAGGTGTGTAATACCGTCCATGTCAGGGTGTGTAATACCGTCTATGTTGGGGTGTGTAGTACCGTCCGTGTCAGGGTGTGTAACACCGTCCATGTCGGGGTTTGTAACACCGTCCGTGTCTGGGTGTGTAATACCGTCTATGTTGGGGTGTGTAATACCGTCCGTGTCAGGGTGTGTAACACCGTCCATGTAGGGGTGTGTAACACCGTCCATGTCGGGGCGCTGTAATACCGTCCATGTCGGGATGTGTAACACCGTCCGTGTCGGGGCACTGTCATACCGTCCGTATCGGGGTGTGTAACACCGTCCATGTCGGGGTGTGTAATACCGTCCCTGTCAGGGCGCTGTAAATCAGTCCGTGTCGGGGCGCTGTAATACCGTCCACGTCGGGGTGTGTAATACTGTCCGTGTCGGGGTGTGTAATACCGTCAATGTTGGGGTGTGTAATACCATCCGTGTCAGGATGTGTAATACTATCCAAGTAGGCGTGTGTAACACCATCTGTGTTGGGGTGTGTAATACAGCCCATGTCAAGGCACTACAATACCATCCATGTCGAGGTGTGTAATACAGTCTGTGTTGGGGCGCTGTAATACCGTCCCTGTCGAGGTGTGTAATACCATCCATGTCGGGGTGTGTAACACCGTCTTTGTTGTGTGTAACACCGTCCGTGTCTGGGTGTGTAACACCATCCATGTCGGGGTGCTGTAATACCATCCCTGTCGGGGTGTGTAATACCGTCCGTGTCGGGGTGTGTAATACCGTCCCTGTCGAGGTGTGTAATACCATCCCTGTCGGGGTGTGTAATACCGTCCGTGTCGGGGTGTGTAATACCGTCCCTGTCGTGGCGCTGTAATACCGTCCGTGTCGGGGTGTGTAATACCGTCCGTGTCGGGGTGTGTAACACCATCCGTGTCGGGGTGTGTAATACCGTCCGTGTCGGGGTGTGTAATACCGTCCGTGTCGGGGTGTGTAATACCGTCCGTGTCGGGGTGTGTAATACCGTCCGTGTCGGGGTGTGTAATACCGTCCGTGTCGGGGTGTGTAATACCGTCCGTGTCGGAGTGTGTAATACCGTCCGTGTCGAGGCACTGTAAAACCGTCTGTGTCGGGGTGTGTAACACCGCCTGTGTCGGGGCACTGTAATACCGTCCATGTCAGGGTGTGTAATACCGTCCATGTCAGGGTGTGTAACACCGTCTGTGTCGGGGCACTGTAATACCGTCCATGTCGGGGAGTGTAATACCGTCCGTGTCGGGGTGTGTAATACCGTCCGTGAAGGGGCGCTGTAATACCATCCGTGTCGGGGTGTGTAACACCGTCCGTGTCGGTGTGTAATACCGTCCGTGTCGGAATGTGTAATATCGTCCATGTCGGGGTGTGTAACACCATCCATGTCGGGGTGTGTAACACCATCCATGTCGGGGTGCTGTAATAGCATCCCTGTCGGGGTGTGTAATACCGTCCGTGACGGGGTGTGTAATAACGTCCATGTCGGGGTGTGTAACACCATCCATGTCGGGGTGTGTAACACCATCCATGTCGGGGTGCAGTAATACCATCCCTGTCGGGGTGTGTAACACCGTCCGTGTCGGTGTGTGTAATACCGTCCGTGTCGGGGTGTGTAATACCATCCATGTCGGGGTGTGTAATATCGTCCATGTCGAGGTGTGTAACACCGAACATGTCGGGGTGTGTAATACCGTCCGTGTCGGGGTGTGTAATACCGTCCAAGTTGGGGTGTGAAAGACCATCCGTGTCAGGGTGTGTAATATCATCCATGTAGGCGTGTGTAACACCATCCGTGTTGGGGTGTGTAATACAGTCCATGTCAAGGCGCTGTAATACCATCCATGTCGAGGTGTGTAATACAGTCCGTGTTGGGGCGCTGTAATACCGTCCCTGTTGAGGTGTGTAATACCGTCCATGTCAGGGTGTGTAATACCGTCCGTGTCGGGGTGTGTAATACCGTCCGTGTCAGGGTGTGTAACACCGTCCATGTTGGGGTGTGTAACACCGTCCGTGTCGGGGTGTGTAACACCGTCCGTATCGGGGCGCTGTAATACCGTCCATGTCGGGGTGTGTAATACCGTCCGTGTCGGGGCACTGTAATACCGTCCACGTCGGGGTGTGTAATACCGTCCATGTCGGGGTGTGTAATACTGTCTGTGTCGGGGTGTGTAATACCGTCAATGTTGGGGTGTGTAATACCATCCGTGTCAGGATGTGTAATACTATCCATGTAGGCGTGTGTAACACCATCTGTGTTGGGGTGTGTAATACAGCCCATGTCAAGGCACTGCAATACCATCCATTGGGAGGTGTGTAATACAGTCCGTGTTGGGCGCTGTAATACCGTCCCTGTCGAGGTGTGTAATACCATCCATGTCGGGGTGTGTAACACCGTCTTTGTTGTGTGTAACACCGTCCGTGTCTGGGTGTGTAGCACCGTCCATGTCGGGGTGCTGTAATACCGTCCCTGTCGGGGTGTGTAATACCGTCCGTGTCGGGGTGTGTAATAACGTCTATGTCGGGGTGTGTAACACCGTCCGTGTCGGGGTGTGTAATACCGTCCGTGTCGGGGTGTGTAATACCATCCCTGTCAAGGTGTGTAATACCAGCCGTGTCGGGGTGTGTAATACCATGCATGTCGGGGTGTGTAACACCGTCCGTGTCTGGGTGTGTAACACCGTCCGTGTCGGGGCACTGTAATACCGTCCCTGTCGAGGTGTGTAATACCGTCTGTGTCGGGGCACTGTAATACCGCCCATGTCAGGGCGCTGTAAATCCATCCGTGTTGGGGTGCGTAATACTGTCCATGTTGGGGCGCTGTAATACCGTCCATATCAGGGTGCTGTAATACCATCCATGTTGCGGTATGTAATACAGTTCGTGTTGGGGCGCTGTAATACCGTCCCTGTCGAGGTGTGTAATACTGTCCGTGTCGGGGTGTGTAATACCGTCCATGTCGGGGAGTGTAATACCGTCCGTGTCGGGGTGTGTAATACCGTCCGTGAAGGGGCGCTGTAATACCATCCATGTCGGGGTGTGTAACACCGTCCGTGTCGGGGCACTGTAATACCATCCATGTTGGAGTGTGTAATACCGTCCGTGTCGAGGCACTGTAAAACCGTCTGTGTCGGGGTGTGTAACACCGTCTGTGTCGGGGCGCTGTAAATCCATCCGCGTTGGGGCTCTGTAATACCGTCCATATCAGGGTGCTGTAATACCGTCCATGTCGGGGTGTGTAATACTGTCTGTGTCAGGGTGTGTAACACCGTCCATGTCGGGATGTGTAACACCGTCCATGTCGGGATGTGTAACACCGTCCATGTTGGGATGTGTAATAGCGTCCATGTCAGGGCGCTGTAATACCGTCCTCGTCGAGGTGTGTAATACCGTCCATGTCGGGGAGTGTAATACCGTCCGTGTCGGGGTGTGTAATACCGTCCGTGAAGGGGTGCTGTAATACCATCCGTGTCGGTGTGTGTAATACCGTCCGTGTCAGGGTGTGTAATACCATCCGTGTCGGGGTGTGTAATACCATCCGTGTCGGGATGTGTAATACCGTCCGTGTCGGGGTGTGTTATACCGTCCGTGTCGGGGTGTGTAATACCATCCGTGTCGGGGTGTGTAATACCATCCGTGTCAGGGTGTGTAATACCATCCGTGTCGGGGTGTGTAATACCGTCCGTGTCGGGGTGTGTAATACCGTCCGTGTCGGGGTGTGTAATACCATCTGTGTCAGGATGTGTAATACCATCAATGTTGGGGTGTGTAATACCCTTCGTGTCAGTGTGTGTAATACCATCCGTGTCAGGGTGTAATACCGTTCGTGTCAGGGTATGTAATACCATCCGTGTCAGGGCATTGTAATACCATCCGTGTCGGGATGTGTAATACCGTCTGTGTCGGGGTGTGTTACACCGTCCATGTTCGTGTGTAACACTGTCTGTGTTGGGGTGTGTAATACCCATCCATGTCAGGGCGCTGTAATACCGTCCCTGTCGAGTTGTGTAATACCGTCCATGTTGGGGCGCTGTAATACCGTCTCTGTTGAGGTGTGTAACACCGTCCGTGTCGGATGTGTAATACCATCCATGTCGGGGTGTGTAACACCTTCCGTGTCGATGTGTGTAGTACCGTCCCTGTTGAGGTGTGTAATACCGTCCGTGTTGGGGCGCTGTAATACCGTCTCTGTCGAGGTGTGTAACACCGTCCGTGTCGGATGTGTAATACCATCCATGTCGGGGTGTGTAACACCTTCCATGTCGGGGTGTGTAATACCGTCCCTGTCGGGGTGTGTAATACCATTCGTGTCAGAGTGTGTAATATCATCCATGTAGGCGTGTGTAACACCGTCCATGTTGGGGTGTGTAATAGCGTCCATGTCAGGGCGCTGTAATACCGTCCCTGTCGAGGTGTGTAATACTGTCCGTGTTGGGGCGCTGTAATACCGTCCATGTCGGGGAGTGTAATACCGTCTGTGTCGGGGTGTGTAATACCGTCCGTGTCGGGGCGCTGTAACATTGGTGTTGGGGTGTGTAATACTGTCCATGTCAGGGCGCCGTAATACCGTCCCTGTCGAGGTGTGTAATACCGTCCATGTTGGGGTGTGTAATACCGTCTGTGTCGGGGCACTGTAATACCGTCCGTGTCGGGGTGTGTAAAAACGTCCGTGTTGGGATGTGTAATACCATCCATGTCGGGGTGTGTAACACCTTCCATGTCGGGGTGTGTAATACCGTCCCTGTCGGGGTGTGTAATACCATTGGTGTTGGGGTGTGAAATACTGTCCATGTCAGGGCGCTGTAATACCGTCTCTGTCGAGGTGTGTAACACCGTCCGTGTCGGATGTGTAATACCATCCATGTCGGGGTGTGTAACACCTTCCATGTCGATGTGTGTAGTACCGTCCCTGTTGAGGTGTGTAATACCGTCCGTGTTGGGGCGCTGTAATACCGTCTCTGTCGAGGTGTGTAACACCGTCCGTGTCGGATGTGTAATACCATCCATGTCGGGGTGTGTAACACCTTCCATGTCGGGGTGTGTAATACCGTCCCTGTCGGGGTGTGTAATACCATTGGTGTTGGGGTGTGAAATACTGTCCATGTCAGGGCGCTGTAATACCGTCCCTGTCGAGGTGTGTAATACCGTCCATGTTGGGGTGTGTAATACCGTCCGTGTTGGGGTGTGTAATACCATCCGTGTCGGTGTGTAATACCGTCCGTGTCGGGGTGTGTAA
>NW_025209842.1:9227-12620 GCF_004010195.1 Chiloscyllium plagiosum
TGTTGGGGTGTGTAATACCGTCCATGTCGAGGTGTGTAACACCTCCGTGTCGGGGTGTGTAACACCGTACATGTCGGGGTGTGTAATACCGTCCATGTCGGGGAGTGTAATACCGTCTGTGTCGGGGTGTGTAATACCGTCCGTGTCGGGGCGCTGTAACATTGGTGTTGGGGTGTGTAATACCGTCCATGTCAGGGCACTGTAATACCGTCCCTGTCGAGGTGTGTAATACCGTCCATGTTGGGGTGTGTAATACCGTCTGTGTCGGGGCACTGTAATACCGTCCGTGTCGGGGTGTGTAAAAACGTCCATGTTGGGATGTGTAATACCATCCATGTCGGGGTGTGTAACACCTTCCATGTCGGGGTGTGTAATACCGTCCCTGTCGGGGTGTGTAATACCATTGGTGTTGGGGTGTGTAATACTGTCCATGTCAGGGCGCTGTAATACCATCCCTGTCGAGGTGTGTAATACCGTCCATGTTGGGGTGTGTAATACCGTCCGTGTTGGGGTGAGTAATACCATCCGTGTCGGGGCGCTGTAATACCGTCCCTGTTGGGGTGTGCAATACCGTCCATGTCGAGGTTTGTAACACCTCCGTGTCGGGGTGTGTAACACCGTACATGTCGGGGTGTGTAATACCCGTCCGTGTCGGGATGTGTAATACCGTCCTTGTTGGGGTGTGTAATACCGTCCGTGTCGGGGTGTGTAACACCCTCCGTGTCGGTGTGTGTAATACCATCCGTGTCGGGGTGTGTAATACCATCCATGTCGAGGTGTGTAACACCGTACATGTCGGAGTGTGTAATACCGTCTGTGCCGGGGTGTGTAATACCGTCCGTGTCGGGGTGTGTAATACCGTCCATATTGGGGTGTGTAATACCATCCGTGTCAGGGTGTGTAATACTATCCATGTAGGTGTGTGTAACACCATCCGTGTTAGGGTGTGTAATACAGTCCATGTTACGGCGCTGCAAAACCATCCATGTCGAGGTATGTAATACAGTCCGTGTTGTGGCACTGTAATACTGTCCCTGTCGAGGTGTGTAATACCGTCCATGTCGGGGTATGTAACACCGTCTATGTTGGGGTGTGTAATACCGTCCGTGTCAGGGTGTGTAATACCGTCCGTGCCTGGGTGTGTAACACCGTCCATGTCGTGGTGTGTAATACCGTCCGTGTCGGGGTGTGTAATACCGTCCATGTTGGGGTGTGTACTACCAACCATGTCAGGGTGTGTAATATCATCCATGTAGGCGTGTGTAACACCATCCGTGTTGGGGTGTGTAATACAGTCCATGTCAAGGCGCTGTGATACCATCCATGTCAAGGTGTGTAATACAGTCCGTGTTGGGGCGCTGTAATACCGTCCGTGCCGAGGTGTGTAATACCGTCCATGTCAGGGTGTGTAATACCGTCTATGTTGGGGTGTGTAATACCGGCCGTGTCAGGGTGTGTAACACCGTCCATGTCGGGGTGTGTAACACCGTCCGTGTCTGGGTGTGTAATACCGTCTATGTTGGGGTGTGTAATACCGTCCGTGTCAGGGTGTGTAACACCGTCCATGTCGGGGTGTGTAATACTGTCCGTGTTGGGGCGCTGTAATACCGTATCTGTCGAGGTGTGTAACACCGTCCGTGTGGGATGTGTAATGCCGTCCGTGTTGGGATGTGTAATACCATCTATGTCGGGGTGTGTAACACCTTCCATGTCGGGGTGTGTAATACCGTCTGTGTCGGGGTGTGTAATACCATTGGTGTTGGGGTGTGTAATACTGTCCATGTCAGGGCGCTGTAATACCATCCATGTCGAGGTGTGTAATACAGTCCGTGTTGGGGCGCTGTAATACCTCCCTGTCGAGGTGTGTAATACCGTCCATGTCGGGGTGTGTAACACCGTACATGTCGGGGTGTGTAATACCGTCCGTGTCGGGGTGTGTAATACCGTCCATGTTGGAGTGTGTAATACCATCCGTGTCAGGGTGTGTAATATCATCCATGTAGGCGTGTGTAACACCATCCGTGTTGGGGTGTGTAATACAGTCCATGCCAAGGCGCTGTAATACCATCCATGTCGAGGTGTGTAATACTGTCCATGTCAGGGTGTGTAATACCGTCTATGTTGGGGTGTGTAATACCGTCTGTGTCAGGGTGTGTAACACCATCCATGTCGGGGTGTGTAACACCGTCCGTGTCGGGGCGCTGTAATACCGTCCATGTCGGGGTGTGTAACACTGTCCCTGTCGGGGCACTGTAATACCGTCCGTATCTGGGTGTGTAACACCGTCCGTGTCGGGGTGTGTAATACCGTCCCTGTCAGGGCGCTGTAAATCCGTCCGTGTCGGGTTGCCTCATACCGTCCATGTTGGTGCGCTGTAATACCGTCCACGTCGGGGTGTGTAATACCGTCTGTGTCGGGGTGTGTAATACTGTCCGTGTCGGGGCGTGTAATGCAGTCAATGTTGGGGTGTGTAATACCATCCGTGACAGGATGTGTAATACTATCCATGTAGGCGTGTGTAACACCATCTGTGTTGGGGCGCTGTAACACCGTCCGTGTTGGGGCGCTGTAATACCGTCCGTGTCGGGGCGCTGTAATACAGTCCGTGTTGGGGCGCTGTAATAGCGTTCCTGTCGAGGTGTGTAATACCGTCCATGTCGGGGTGTGTAACACCATCTTTGTTGTGTGTAACACCGTCCGTGTCTGGGTGTGTAATAACGTCCATGTCAGGGAGTGTAACACCGTCCGTGTCGGGGTGTGTAATACCGTCCGTGTCGGGGTGTGTAATACCGTCCGTGTCGGGGTGTGTAATACCGTCCCTGTCAAGGTGTGTAATACCATCCGTGTCGGGGTGTGTAACACCGTCCGTGTCTGGGTGTGTAACACCATCCGTGTCGGGGTGTGTAACACCGTCCGTGTCGGGGTGTGTAACACCGTCCGTGTCGGGGCACTGTAATACCGTCCGTATCGGGGTGTGTAATACTGTCCCTGTCAGGGCGCTGTAAATCCGTCTGTGTTGGGATGCCTAATACTGTCCATGTTGGTTCGCTGTAATACCGTCCACATCGGGGTGTGTAATACCGTCCGTGTCGGGGTGTGTAATACCGTCAATGTTGGGGTGTGTAATACCATCCGTGTCAGGATGTGTAATACTATCCACGTAGGCGTGTGTAACACCATCTGTGTTGGGGTGTGTAATACAGCCCATGTCAAGGCACTGCAATACCATCCATGTCGAGGTGTGTAATACAGTCCGTGTTGGGGCGCTGTAATACCATCCCTGTCGAGGTGTGTAATACCGTCCATGTCCGGGTGTGTAACACCATCTTTGTTGTGTGTAACACCGTCCGTGTTGGGGTGTGTAATACCGTCCGTGTCGGGGTGTGTATTACC
>NW_025209842.1:14582-17753 GCF_004010195.1 Chiloscyllium plagiosum
TCTATGTTGGGGTGTGTAACACCGTCCATGTCGGGGTGTGTAATACCGTCCGTGTCGGGGTGTGTAATACCGTCCATGTTGGGGTGTGTACTACCATCCGTGTCAGGGTGTGTAATATCATCCATGTAGGCGTGTGTAACACCTTCCAAGTCGGGGTGTGTAATACAGTCCATGTCAAGGCGCTGTAATACCATACATGTCAAGGTGTGTAATACAGTCCGTGTTGGGGCGCTGTAATACCATCCGTGTCGAGGTGTGTAATACCGTCCATGTCGGGGTGTGTAACACTGTCCGTGTCTGGGTGTGTAATACCGTCTATGTTGGGGTGTGTAATACCGTCCGTGTCAGGGTGTGTAACACCGTCCATGTCGGGGTGTGTAATACCGTCCGTGTTGGGGTGCTGTAATACCGTATCTGTCGGGGTGTGTAACACCTTCCAAGTCGGGGTGTGTAATACCGTCCCTGTCGGGGTGTGTAATACCGTTGGTGTTGGGGTGTGTAATACAGTCCATGTCAGGGCGCTGTAATACCGTCCCTGTCGAGGTGTGTAATACCGTCCATGTTGGGGTGTGTAATACCGTCCGTGTTGGGGTGTGTAATACCATCCGTGTCGGGGCACTGTAATACCATCCCTGTTGGGGTGTGTAATACCGTCCATGTCGATGTGTGTAACACCGTCCGTGTCGGATGTGTAATACCATCAGTGTCGGGGTGTGTTACACCGTCCATGTTGGTGTGTAACACTGTCTGTGTTGGGGTGTGTAATACCATCCATGTCAGGGCGCTGTAATACCATCCATGTCGATGTGTGTAGTACCGTCCCTGTTGAGGTGTGTAATACCGTCCATGTTGGGCCGCTGTAATACCGTCTCTGTCGAGGTGTGTAACACCGTCCGTGTCGGGTGTGTAATGCCGTCCGTGTTGGGATGTGTAATACCATCCATGTCGGGGTGTGTAACACCTTCCATGTCGGGGTGTGTAATATCGTCCCTGTCGGGGTGTGTAATACCGTTGGTGTTGGAGTGTGTAATACAGTCCATGTCAAGGCATGTAATACCATCCATGTCGAGGTGTGTAATACAGTCCGAGTTGGGGCGCTGTAATACCGTCCCTGTCGAGGTGTGTAATACCGTCCATGTCGGGGTGTGTAACACCGTACATGTTGGGGTGTGTAATACCGTCCATGTCAGGGTGCTGTAATACCGTCCATGTCGGGGTATGTAATACCGTCCGTGTCGGTGTGTGTAATACTGTCTGTGTCAGGGTGTGTAACACCGTCCATGTCGGGATGTGTAATACCGTCCATGTCGGGGTGTGTAATACCGTCCATGTCAGGGCACTGTAAATCCGTCCGTGTTGGGGTGCATAAAACCGTCCATGTTGGGGCGCTGTAATACCGTCCATATCAGGGTGCTGTAATACCGTCCATGTCGGGGTGTGTAATACCATCCGTGTCGGTGTGTAATACCGTCCGTGTCGGGGTGTGTAATATCGTCCCTGTCGGGGTGTGTAACACCATCCATGTCGGGGTGTGTAACACCGTAAATGTCGGAGTGTGTAATACCCTCCCTGTCGGGGTGTGTTACACCGTCCATGTTCGTGTGTAACACTGTCTGTGTTGGGGTGTGTAATACCCATCCATGTCAGGGCACTGTAATACCATCCATGTCGATGTGTGTAACACCATCCGTGTCGGGTATGTAATACTGACTGTGTCGGGGTGTGTTACACCGTCCATGTTCGTGTTTAACACTGTCCATGTTGGGGTGTGTAATAGCGTCCATGTCAGGGCGCTGTAATACCATCCATGTTGAGGTATGTAATACAGTCCGTGTTGGGGCGCTGTAATACCGTCCCTGTCGAGGTGTGTAATACCGTCCATGTCAGGGTGTGTAATACCGTCTATGTTGGGGTGTGTAATACCGTCCGTGTCAGGGTGTGTAATACCGTCCATGTCGGGGTGTGTAATACCGTCCGTGTCAGGGTGTGTAATACCGTCCATGTCGGGGTGTGTAACACCGCCCGTGTCGGGGCACTGTAATACCGTCCGTATCGGGGTGTGTAACACCGTCCGTGTTGGGGTGTGTAATAACGTCCCTGTCAGGGCGCTGTAAATCCGTCCGTGTCGGGATGCCTAATACCGTCCATGTTGGTTCGCTGTAATACCGTCCACATCGGGGTGTGTAATACCGTCCGTGTCGGGGTGTGTAATACTTTCCGTGTCGGGGTGTGTAATACCGTCAGTGTTGGGGTGTGTATTACCATCCGTGTCAGGATGTGTATTACTATCCATGTAGGCGTGTGTCACACCATCTGTGTTGGGGTGTGTAATACAGCCCATGTCAAGGCACTGCAATACCATCCATGTCGAGGTGTTTAATACAGTCCGTGTTGGGGCGCTGTAATACCGTCCCTGTCGAGGTGTGTAATACCGTCCATGTCGGGGTGTGTAACACCGTCTTTGTTGTGTGTAACACCATCCGTGTCTGGGTGTGTAACACCGTCCATGTCGGGGTGCTGTAATACCATCCCTGTCGGGGTGTGTAATGCCGTCCGTGTCAGGGTGTGTAATACCGTCCGTGTCGGGGTGTCTAATACCATCCATGTCGGGGTGTGTAATATCGTCCATGTCGAGGTGTGTAACACCGTACATGTCGGGGTGTGTAACACCATAAATGTCGGGGTGTGTTACACCGTCCATGTTCGTGTGTAACACTGTCTGTGTTGGGGTGTGTAATACCGTCCATGTCGATGTGTGTAACACCGTCCGTGTCGGGTGTGTAATACCGTCTGTGTCGGGGTGTGTTACACCGTCCATGTTCGTGTGTAACACTGTCTGTGTTGGGGTGTGTAATACCATCCATGTCAGGGCGCTGTAATACCGTCCATGTCGATGTGTGTAGTACCGTCCCTGTTGAGGTGTGTAATACCGTCCATGTTGGGGCGCTGTAATACCGTCTCTGTCGAGGTATGTAACACCGTCCGTGTCGAATGTGTCATGCCGTCCGTGTTGGGATGTGTAATACCATCCGTGTCGGGCCGCTGTATTACCATCCATGTCGATGTGTGCAGTACCGTCCCTGTTGAGGTGTGTAATACCGTCCATGTTGGGGCGCTGTAATATCGTCTCTGTCGAGATGTGTAACACCGTCCGTGTCGGGTGTGTAATGC
>NW_025209843.1:0-17754 GCF_004010195.1 Chiloscyllium plagiosum
CTCTCCTGGGACGGCAGAAAACCCACCATTTGTACCTACTCCAGCGATGATGGGAAACTATCATCCCATTCATACTCAAAATCCTCACATCCTGACAAGGAAAGGTATATAATGTGGAGCAGCGTGCGGGAACAGCAGAACAGTCGAGATTCGGACCTCGGTTGGTCTCCGCCGGTGTTACTGTATCAATAAACGTTACCGATTGCTGAACCACACTCTGGGCTCGGACTGATATCATTTCATCCGTGCTAACACAAGTATCCAACCTGTATTAGAACAGCCATAAATGCCAGAATGCCTGACACTGCCTAAGGAATCAGCTCCTCCATAGAAAGTTTGAGTCTGCAGTGCACTCACAGCGTGGTCAACAGAAGCATTACAAGGACACTTAGAAAGCTCCATCTAAGAGTTTTGATTTAGGTTTCCAGTCCTGGGAAAACTCCCTGTGAGACAGTGGATCTGGCACAACCAAATAAGAGAATGGTCTGCTGAAGAAGGGGTATCTGGATATAAAACATTAACTCTGATTTCTCTCCACAGGTGCTGCCAGAACTGCTGAGGTTTTCCAACAATTTCTGTTTGTTGTTGTTGTTGTTGTTCAAGAGAATGTTGCAGCCCCTTTCAAAAGCAAGTGCATATCAAATGATAGAAAATCAAGGAGATTAACTCTTGAGCCAGCAGCTTATCGAAACCTCAATCTGCGGTCTGCTGGTCTACTTGCTGCAGAACCTTCTGTGTATAAACCTTCCAGGCACAGATTAGCCTCAGCAGTGACATATGTACCCAGTGCACACTTAACAAACACCTCAGATGACAAATATGATCCTTATCACTTTGAAGGACAAAGAAGGCATCTGCAGATTTGAGAATTAATCTCTGTATCTCAGAGCAGGGAGTGGGAGGGAAGGGGAATTTGTTTCATCAGGCACTGGGATCTCCAGGAAAGACGGAGCTATTCCATGGAGATGGGTGCCCCTTAAACTGGGCTCAGGTCAGAATCGTGTCAACTTGCAGACATAAGAATGTTTTTAGGGTTTTGATGTAAATAGACAAAGGCATCATAATTGGAGGAACTTATAAAATGGATAGTAGCTGAGTAGAGACTGATAGCTAAGTTCAGTACCCACGATGCTGGACTCAACTGGGACTTTGGATTCATGTCAAACTACAGGTGACCCCACTACGCTGTGCACTCACATACACAAAAACACACATACACACCCTCTTGCAGGCACATACTTCATCATACACATGCACACACTCTACCAAGCACACACACACACACACACGTTGGGTAAATTTGCATTTGCAGTGTTGTATTTGCAGATACATTCCATTTGGTTCAAAAAGCACAAAATCTGTAGGCAGTCTATTTTTTTTGTAATACGTGTGACATTTTATAAATTCCTACTTTGGAAACAGAACCAATCTGACTCAAGATTGGAGTACAGTCAGACTCTAACATGATACCTTTAATTCATTGTCTGAGCTGAGATGTCACATTTTTATATACATCCTTAATTATTTCAGGAATGTGACATGAAGGCAATTCTGGGATTTACATATGAATGAATTAAAACCTGTAACCCATCCTTAAAGTTTAAAGACTTAACAGCAATCTAGGTTCATTCAATATGTCCTGTGATCCTACTCCGCTAGCTATCTGATGAAGGAGCAGTGCTCTGAAACCTTGTACGTCCTAATAGACTTGTTGGAATATAACCTGTTGTCGTGTGATTTTTAACTTTCCCCACCCATGTCCGAAACCGGCACCTCCAAATCTTAATAGAATAAGTAGTAAGGTAAAGAAATAATACAGTAATTAACATTAAAATACTTCTTAATTTAGTCTAGGAAGGGCTACTTTACCTGCAGCACTTATCTTGGTCGGTCCAGAAGGTATCGATGAAGAAATAACATCAAAGACTAAAACGACATGCAACACAAAGTGGAGTCTCCTGTACATAGGGAAGAACAAACACACAGGCTGGAAGAACATTTTGCCAGAATGTCCCTGAGCTTTCAGCGACCTGTCATTTTAATACCCCACCCTGCTGTCGGGCTGGCATCGACTTGGCCTGCTGCCCCGTTCCAAAGAAACTGAAGGGAGCAAACAGTGCCTCATATTCTAATGAGGCCTTTCTTGTCTTCTGGACATGAAAATTTCACTCCATATCACACTGTCCTTTATTTTCTTTCCATTTTTAATTTTTGTTTTCGCCAGCAGCACACCTGCTCCAGGCACATTTTTGTTTCTTTGTTTATTTTCTTGCTACATTTCTATTGCCTTTGACTCCTGAATATTGACTGTTCTGTCCTCGACCTCTCCTGTCTGCCATTGTATTCCAGATATTTCTTTTCACCAAAAGAGGGCAGGGTGGGGAATGAAAATGAGAGGCCAATGAATGCTCAGTGAGATACTCGTGAGCTGCACTGAAGCGTTCTGGAAGTTGGTCATCCAATCTGTGTTTGGTCTTCCCAATGGACAGGAGACTACAGTATGAACAGTGAATCCAGTGGACTGGACTGAAAGAAGTACACACTAATCAATCCTTCATTTGGAAAGGGTGTTTCGGGTCTTGAACAATGAGGAGGAAGGAGATTGAAGGCAAAGTGTTAGACTTGCTTCATTTGTCTGGAAAGGAAACTGGGAATGGAATGAGCTGTTGGGGGTGACTGAGGTTGGACCATCATAAAGAAAATCCCTTCAGAGTGCTGAAACACCAGCTACATCGAACATTGTAAATATTCCCTGGTCCTTGACGATCTACAGACATCCTCTCCCGCAACTTCAACAGACAGCAGTGTAAACACTGCTCACAATGAGTTTTAAAATTTTGCTTTTTAAAAGTGCAAGTATTTCTTCTTCAGTTCTTTGCAATGAAACAGCCCTTTTCCCAATTCACTCCACAATCAAAAATAAATTAAAATGTAAGATATAACCTTTAAAATTGTGCAACAGAGGTTGGTAGAGGAAACCCAAGTGGCAAAACAGGAGCAACTAAGGGAATTCAGGTAACAGCAGTCTCATCCAATATCACACAGAGTGGAAGATGAGTTTCAGAGAAGTATCCTCCTGGTCAAGAGTAGGACAGAGGGAAACTGCAAGGGGAAATGCTGGCATTTGATGGAAATTATACCACCATTCAGTCAGCTACTTGGAAATGACTGTTTCAGTGCTGTTGTCAACTGCAGCAAACCAGGAAGGTGGTTATGGACATCTGTGCTTTGAGACAGAATGACTTAATATCTCACACATTCCATAGCTGCCCCCTTACTCCATCATCCAAGGTCAGTATTTGACTGAAGTTTTATGCAACCAGATAATTCAATGCATCAAATGTGGACCTGAGTAGCATCTCGCAGTTTGTAGCTCATAACCTTATCAGATAGGATTACATGAACTCTATTACAGAGGGTGAGGTAGGTGGGGAAGAATGGGTTGGTTGTTACAGAGGTTATTGGGATTTGCAGCCACTGGTGGATACCTGGAGATCCAGGGAGATACTGATTGTAGTTTCATTGTCATCCAGGCAGCAAGAAGCCTGTTTGCAAGATTCCTAAATAGAGAAGACACTCATTGAAAACCCAGCACAGGAAATGCATCTTGGAACTCTCATGATTCCATCATGCAATGAGATTTCTCCACCTCTCCAGGCCAAGCTCCAGATTCTGTGCTGGGCTGCTTCTGGAGAAGGCTTTCCTCCAAGGAGCTTGTTATTGATACCTCTCCGGCACCAGGTAAAGAGGTAAAGAGGTGCAATTAATTGGAGCTGCCTGTAATTAATGTCTGATTAGCAGTGGTCAATCTATTTGCATTTGAAGATACTTTTTATGAATTAATTCATAGGATGTGGCCATCACTGGCTGGGTCATTATTTATTGCCCATCCCTAGTTTCCCTTCAGAATGCTGGATACCTTGAGTCACTGCAGTCCATTTGGTGGAGTTATATATCTTCGGCTCCCTTTATGGAGGGGGTTCCAGGATTTTGACTCAATCACACTGAGGGAATGGAGAAAAGTTTCCAAGTCAGGATGGTGAGTGGCTTTGAGGGGAATTTGAAGCTGTTGGTGATTCCATGTACTTGCTGCCACTGTCCTTCCAGTTGGTAATGATCATGGGTGAAGAAGATTCTGTCTAAGGAGCCTTGGCGAATTTCAACAGTGTTTCTTACTTATGGTAAATGTTACTGCTATTAAGTTATTGATTGAGGAAATTAATGTTTGTGGATCTGGTGCCAATTAACAGGCTGCTTTGCCCGAGATGATGTGATTAGATTAGATTACATTACATTACAGTATGGAAACAGGCCCTTCGGCCCAACAAGTCCACACCAACCCACCGAAGCGCAACCCACCCATATCCCTGCATTTACCCCTTACCGAACACTACGGGCAATTTAGCATGGCCAATTCACCTGACCTGCACATCTTTGGACTGTAGGAGGAAACCGGAGCACCCGGAGGAAACCCACGCAGACACGGGGAGAACGTGCAAACTCCACACAGTCAGTAGCCTGAGGCGGGAACTGAACCCGGGTCTCAGACGCTGTGAGGCAGCAGTGCTAACCAGTGTGCCACCGTGCCACAGCTGCACTCATGCAGGCAAATGGGAAGTATTCCACCATGCCCAAGAAATCAAAGGTGGGGGAGTGGGATGTGTAATGGAGGTTCCAGAAAAATGAAACTGTTGCCAAACTATTGTACCTTATTTTGTAACAATAGCAGAACTATGACATAAAGTGAGGACTGCAGATGCTGGAGAGTCAGAGACGGAAAGTGTGGCACTGGAAACGCACAGCATTCAGGCAGCATCTGAGGAGCATGAGATATGATGTTTTGGGAGTAAGCTCTGCAACAGAACTGGTGCCTGAAACTTTGACTCTCTTGCTCCATGGATGCTGCCTGACATGCTGTGCTTTGCCAGCACCACATTCATTGACAGAGAACCAATACAGCAGAGTAATATCCCAGAACACATGAGGAAAATGCTGATCAGACCCCATCATGGGATTGATCACCATGTGGAGAGAGTCATGATAACTAGCTTATACCAAAACTGATAGTGGCTGCACTCAGACACGAGGTGGTTAAATAGTACCAACAGCATATACCCACCAGACAATACATCCCAGGAAGGCTATCAACATTACAATACGACATCAATCCAGATGAATGGAACTGAGAAACCATCCAGAAAGCTTTTACAGGGCCTGTCCCTTCTATGCTGAGGGGGAAACATACTGTTCAGTTAGAATGGATCACTTTACATGATGGGTAGAGGTGTTCAAGACAAGGGATTGCACCGCAACCACAATCGCAAGGATATTAGCCAAGGTACTGATTCCTTGGTGAGCATTCCTCACTCAGATGGTTTCTGATCAGGGAGATCATTTCACCAGAAAAGTGGTAAAGTAGACCAGAAATTAATGAGGATAAAACATAAGTTCCATATACTCAACCATCCCCAATGTTCTGGGATGTTGGAAAGAATGGACTGAACCCCAATGACCTCCCTCCCGAGGGTCATCTTGTAAACAGGAAGACCTTGGGTGGATGTGCTCCCCACAAACCTCATAAGGTTACAAGCCACAGCCAATTGGCTCAACCTTTTAGGAACACAGAGCAGGAATGAGACTCCCAGAGAGCATAGTGACTGGAGGGGCAGAGTGGGCCCTCAGTGGTTGAATGGTATGTAATGGAACTGCATATAACTGATATGGACCAGAGCAGCTCCCCCCCCCCATTGTATATAATGATGAACCTCTACACTAAGTTTTAATAACTTTTTTAAAAAGTCAAGTGTAAAGCACTGTGTTCCAGATTTGATTTGATTGGTGGACCACTAAGCTTTATACAAAACATGCTTTAAACGTACAACACAGTTCAAATACAAGAAAAAGAAGAACTGACATGACTTTACTCTGTAAAATTACATAACAAGATAATGTATTACTTCACCATAAATCATCAGTTGATCCAATATAGGCAGCATCCTGTAAACACACGCTTGGTAAATGCAATTCAACAACATAGTTTTATTCTCACAGGCTGTCTCTCTCCAGTCTACTGGAAAGACACACTGAACGAAGCAACCTGCCTCTGTTAATTTTTAAGAGGAAGTTTATCTGTCTGAGGCTTCACTGTAGCAGCTGATAAATGAAGCTTTCAGTTCTGGCAACCAGCAAAAAACACCCAATAACTGAAAGAAAAACCAAAATCCTCTGGATCTCTGTGTCAGACTGACCAGCCAACTCATGATTCTTCTGCCTTCCTTCCAAAAGAAACATCCAGGGAGATTTCAAACTTGTTCAAACTATCAGTCTGATGGAGACAACCTGGCTCCACGGTGACAGCATCCTCTACAAGAGAACAGGACAGAACACATCTCTTTTATGCACAGTATTGTCACAGCAATCAACTCAGAGAGGTGTGTCAGCAAGTCAAAGATCAAAAAGAATGCAAAGGCAATGAACAGGATCTTGAACCTAACAGGTGGATGAGATTGTGGTGGTAAAAATTATAGACAAAACCTCAATGACTTCCCGGTGAAATCCCCCATACAAAGTATTGTCGACAAGTGGTTTTTTTTCTTTTTTTTTAATTTAACCCCCACACTAACACCTAAGTGCGGTAGTGCTTATTTTTTTCCCCAGCACCCATGGTGTGTGTGTGCAGGTGTGAGACACAGTGAAAGACACAAAGTGCACGAATCTTTATTCAAATTCCACCACCAGGAAGAAAGGAAAACACCCGGGTGGCCAGTGACAAACACTGCCCTTCACATCAAAGGGCAGTGCTGTGTGATCAAAACAGTGAAGGGGAGGGGAGGGTCGACAAGTGGTATCTGTGCAAGTGATATACCTGACAGGTGCAAGAAGTTAAAGATCACACAACACCAGGTTATAGTCCAACAGATCTAATTGAAAGCACACTAGCTTTCGGAGCAACACTCCTTCATCAGGTGATTCTAATCTAAAAAGTGAGATAACAGAGTGCTGCAACCTATCGGTTGCAGTATGTGTCTGTCTCCTGAGGAGGTCATTACGGTTCCTTGCTGTGGCACGTCGGAACTGGCACATACACACGTACACACGGACACCCACACACACCCTTACAGACACACACACTCACACATGCACTCCCTCACAGACTTAAGACACTCTGCACTCACTACACACATACATACACTTTCTCACACTCACAACCCCCAACCCAGACAGACACACACACATAGACAGACAAAGACTCACATGCACACATATATGTTGTGGGGTGAATTTGTACTTGCAGAGTTACATTGTACTTTGCTCAAAGTCTGCATGCATTCATGTAGAACTCTGAGCTCAAAAACTGCATGAATTTATGTAAAACTCTGTTATTTACAATCTCACAATCTAAACATCATGGTATAGACAGAGAACACAGGGGCCAACACCTTCAACATATTGTCTAGCTATCACCATTGTTAACAGCTAACCCGAGAATGCAACTTTTTAAAAAAAAGGTTTTGTGATTGACACATGAAAGAAGTGAAACTATCACTGTAATCTAACAGATGAAAGGCTTAACAGACAATCAATTTTTCAATGTATAATTTCAGTTACATGACACTGTAAATTTTTGCTATAAATTCTGTGCATTAGGACTGAGCCCTCCACTATTACCTGATGAAGGAGCGTCCTTCCGAAAGCTAGTGTGCTTTCAATTAAATCCTGTTGGACTATAACCTGGTGTCATGTGATTTTTAACTTTGTACACCACAGTCCAACACTGACATCTCCAAATCATGACTACGAGGTGCAAGAAGGATGTTTTGAAGCACAGGTCCCAATTCAAAGATAATGAGGCCTGATAAGTGCAGTAAGGATTTGCATGTTGTTCTTAATTTAACAAGCAATTCAAAGACTGGGGATATTTGTGTTTGCCATCTGTACCATAGCATCAGCATCACCAGGTGTATATGAAAAGGATGAACACCACACATATGCACCACAACATGTTGGAAAAAGGAATACAGATTTACAGTGACGTTAGTAAAGAGTGATTATAATGCATAATATGTTAATATTCTGAGTGGGAGTTATTGTTCTTCAATAAAAATCCTCACTTCATAAATGGAATGTATGAAAGCTCTTGCTCATTGCTTAGAAACAATAGTGGACCATGATCTTGACCAGCTTGGCCAAGAGGAAGGCAACAGCATCCATTTCTGTGAAGCCCCCATAATGGGAGTCTATGAAGAAATGAAATATAAATTAAACACCCCCCAGCAGTGACTGTAGAAAGGGTTACAGTCTGAAAGTTGACAGAAAGGATGTTCTGTGTGTCACCATACATGAGAGAATTTCAATCCAAAATCATGCAGACCGTGCAGAATAGCTAATGTTACAAGTACGAACAGGAGCAAAGAGAAAATTCGCAGGTATTAAGCCACCTGCAGGGAGGGCATACCATGAGACAATGTTGTGAGGTGAGCGACTGTAGTTCCTATTTTCCCCCTCCACAATAACAAGGTGAAAACAACCACCTCAATTAATAGCACTACATCAATAACAAACCACTGCTGAGCCATTCAGGTGTTCTGACCTTACAAATAGGTTTACAAGTGGTGGGTGTTACATACAAGGTAGGAGCAAGAGGGTGCCATTTAGCTCACTGAGTCTGCTCTTCCATTCACCATGATCATGGCTAATCATTCAACTCATCCTGATGAAGACCTTCTGCCTGAAAAGTTGATTATCCTGCTCCTCGGATGCTGCCTGACCTGCTGTGCTAGTCCAGTATCACACACTCTCGTCTCCAATCTCCAACACTTGCAGTCCTCATTTTTCCCCAGTTGAATCCAACTCATGAGCCTGATCCTGCTTTCTATCCATAATCTTTGATATCAGTCACCCCAAGTGAAGTATCTAGCCTTTTCTTCCATATATACAATGTTTTAGCATCAACTACTTCCTTTACTAATGAATTCCACAGGCTCACCACTCCTTGGGTGAAGAATATCTCCTCATCTCCATCCTAAATGGTCCACTTCGAATCCTCAGACTGTGACTCCTGGTTCAGGACACACCCACAATCAGGAACATCCTTCCTACATCTACCCTGTCTAGTTCTGTTAGACTTTTATAAGTCTCTGTGAGATTCCCCCCTCATTCATTTGAACTCCAGTGAAAACAATCTTAACCTCGTCAATTTCTCCTCCTACCATCCATGGAATCAGCCTGGCAAACCTTCGCTCCACTCCCTCAGGGGCATGAGCATCTTCCTCAGAAAAGGAGACCAAAAGTGCACACAATATTCTAGGTGTGGCCTCACCAAGACCCTGTATAACTGCAACAACTCAAACCTCTCGCAATGAAGGCCTTCTTTACCGCCTGCTGCACCTGTGTGCTTACTTTCTGTGACTGGCGCACAAGGGCACCCAGGGCACGCTATATACTCCCCTCTCCCAATTCCCAATCATTCAGGTGGTAATCTGCCTTCTTATTTTGCTTCCAAAATGAATAAGCTCACATCTATCCCAATTATCCTGCATCTACCATTGATTTGCTCACTCACCCAACCTGTCTGGATTATGCTGAAGGATCTTTGGATCCTCTTCAGATATCACCTTCCCACCCAACGTGGTATTATCTGCAAACTTTGAAATGTTACGTTTTGCTTCCCCATCCAAATCATTAGCCTATGTTGTGAATATGTGGGGTCCCAGCACCGATCCCTGTGGCACCCCGTCAGTTGCTGCCTGCCAATTTGCAAAAAATTTGCCGTTAAATCCTACTCTTTGTTTGCTCTCTGCCAGACATTTTTTATCCATCTTAATAGACTTCCCCTATCCCATGTACTTTAACTTTGCACCATCATCTCTTATGCAGGACTTTGTCAAATACTTTCTGAAAGTCCATATATACCACATCGACTTGCTCCCCCTTGTCAAAATTACTAGTTACATATTCATAGAATCCCAACAGATTTGTCAAGCACGATTTCCCTTTCGTAAATCCATGCTGACTCTGCCTGATCCTGCCACTGCTTTTGAAATGTTCCCCTACAAAGTTCTTGATACCAATATTAGCCTTACTGGCCTATAATTCACTAATTTGTTTTGACCTCATTTTTTGAATATTGGCGTGACACTAGCTGCACTCCAATCTGCATGGACTGTGCCAGAATCTGTAGAATCTTGGAAGTTGACCTGTAGAATCCTAGAAGTTGACTACCAAATCAACCATCATTTCTCAAGCTACTTTCTTAAGTTCTCAGGGATATTGATTATCAGGCCCTAGGAATTTATCCAACTTCAATACCATCAATTTTCCCAGCACCATTTCTCTACTTGCATTGATCTCCCTCAGTACTTCCCTCTTCCTAAATCTTGCATTCTCTAACATTTCTGGTATCTTTTGTATCCTCTTTTGTGATGCAAGAACCAAAGTATATAATCTCCTGCTCAGCCATTTCTTTGCCTCTTATTATGCATTCCCCCATTTCTGTTTGTATGGGACCCACATTTGTCTTCACCAATCTCCTTCTCTTCACGTATCTCTAGAAACTCTTCATGTCAACCTTTATGTTCCCTGCAATACTATGTTTGTACTGTGTTTTCCCCTTCTTTAGCAATACCTTAGTTCTTTGTACTGAATTCTAAACTGCTCTCGATTCTCAGACCTATTAGTTTTCTTGATCAATCTGATCCTTCTTCCTTGAATACTAACTCTAATTTCCATTGGAAGGCATGACTTGTCTCTCTCACACATTTCGCTTTTGTGCCAGACAGGAATAAACTGTTGTTGCAGTTCCCCTTTGCATTCCTTGAATGAACCCACTGTCATCTCTTGAAGTAACTCTCCCCAATCTGTCAAGGTGAAATCATGCCTCACATCTTCATAGTTTCCTTTATTAAAATTCACCATTCTATTCTCCGAATCAACTACTACCCTCTCCATACTGATAAAAAATTCTATTATATTATGGCAACTCATCCCCAAGGGGACTTGCATAGCCAAATTGGCAATGATTCTCTTCTCATTACACAGTACCCAGTTTAAGATGGCCTCCACTCTCGCCAAGTCCTCCACATATTAGTCAAGACAACCATTCCGTATACTTCAGGAATTCCTCCTCTATAGCTTTGTGGTCAATTTCATCTGATCAATCTATATGCAGATTAATATCACCCATGATAACTGATGTACGCTTCTCACATGGGTTTTTTGCCCCTTGGTATTTCTCAACTCTCCCTATACAGACTCCACATTGTCAGACTCCACACTGTCAGAACTAATATCTTTTTATCACTATTGTTTTTTTTTCTCTCCTTATCCCGAAATGCCATTCCACCACCTTATCATTTTTGCCTGTCCTTCCTGAATACTGAATATCCTGGGAGATTCAATCCCCATCTCTGATCACTCTGCAGCCCTGTCTCTGTCATCCCATATTGTACTCGTTTACATTTATCTGTGTGATTAGTTCATCCACTTTGTGGAAAATGCTTGACACGTTAAGCCACAAAGCCTTTAAGCTTGCCTTTTTAACATTATATGTCTTACTCCCAAATTATTTCTGAATAGCCCTGTTTGAATTCTGTCCTTGGTTTCTCTGCCTATCACCTTTTTTATTCTCTTTTCTACCTTTTGTATTTCTCTTTGCTCCCTCCTTCTCTGACTCCTAACATAGGTTCCCATGCCCCTGGCATATTAATTCAACTGCTCCATCAAACACTACACCCCCACCCCCACCCCCACCGTGGGCATCAGCCCCAGTCCTGCGCAGGTGTAACCCATCTAATTTATAGAGGTTCCACTTATCCCAGAACCGATCCCAATGCCCCAGGATTCCAGAACCCTCCCCCTGACACCACCTTTTCAGTCACATAATCATCCAATATGTTCTATCATTTCTACTCTGACTAACATGTCACCCTGGTAGTAATCCAATTTCTTAACTTTCTTCTTTGTTCCCTGCATTTTGTTCAAAGTGCCGCATTCCTTTTTTCACTCACATAATTTGTAACCATGATTACTGGCTGTTGATCCTCCCCCTCCAGAATGTCCTGTATCTTCTTCAAGATGTCTTTGACCATAGTACCCGGAGGCAACATGCCATTCTGGAGTCTCGTTTGTGCCCCTTAAAATTCACTCTCCTATAAATATTGCCCTGGCACAGATTTACCACTATCCTCTCCACCAACCATGGTGTAAGGAGTTAAGCTGCTGTTACTTTCCCTTGAAAGTTCATTCCCCTCAACACTATCCAAACAGTACATTGGTTTTGCAGGGGAATGGCCACAGGAGATTCCTGCACTACCTGTCTATCTTCCTTGCTCTGTCTGGTGGTCAATCATTCCCATCCTACCTGCAGAGTCTGAGCGTGCAGTGTGACCCCCCTCTCTCTACATGGAGTCCACGATACTCTCTGACTCGCAGATGCTCCACATCATGCCGAGCTGCTGCTCTAGTGCAAGATGCCTGTAAAGCCAAGGGCATGACCAGAGCATACATAGTTACAGAGGCATGTAGAATACTGCACAGTAACCAACATAAACAGCTTAACTTTGGGAAACTATCCCATGAAATGTAAAAGCCATATTGTGCTACACACCTTGAATATGGACTAATATCAAAGGGCCTGAATAATCAGGCTATAATCTTGGAGAATGGTGAGCCAAGCATGGCAGAAAAGGTCAAGACAAACTTGGAGGAATATGAGGAGGCCCTGGTAAGGGAAGATTTGAAAGACCTAAAGGGCTGCTTGTGGGAGAATATAAAGTCATGTCACCATTTAGAGAAGGAATTGGAGGGCCTCAATAAAGAGATGTACAATACTCTAAGGAAGAACATTATTTGGAACTGTAAAATGAATGTTCACACACATATTTACATTATCTTGTATGTTTTAGTAATACTGTGACTTTTATTTGTTATTGTAATCTTAGAATATGCTGCCTGCCCTAAGTGAAGAAACTCGAGTTGTGCTTTGCTTTCGTGAAGAAACAAAGAAAGTTATTAGATAGGGAATGACAGGTGGGGGATATTGACACATCCCTCAAGGTCTGTACCTCTCAAGCCACTGGCTTAGTCACTTTATGTCTCTGTTGTTGACCTCAATCACTATTTTGTTTCTTGAAGGGTTTTATTCTGCCAGAAACTGGAAAGTGACTTACTTTACCTTTTGGCAACTGCTTCTGCCAAGCGAGGGATCAGACATTATGTGACGGCCCATGAACTCTATCAGTCCCAGCATCAGCCCAATCAGCACCCTCCTGCAATATATTCTCAGTGAACAGCAAACCCAATCATGGATGCTACTTGCCTTTACAAAGACCACTCCTTCTCACTATACTCTCAGATTACCTTTTGCACTGTCTATTATATCACCAATTTTGGTGTCATCTCCAAACTTACTAACCATGCCTATGATAATATCATACAGATCATTTTGATAGATAACGAAAAGCAGTGGATCCAGCACTGATTCTTGTAGCACACCAAAGTTCCCAGGCCTACTGTGTGAGTAAGAAGTCTCTATCACAAGCCTTTGTCTCCCACTTTCAAGCCAATTTTATTTCCAATTGGCTCATTCTCCCTAGATCCTTATGAATGGGTCTACATGCAGAACCGTGTTGAAGGCCTCACTCAAGTCCATGGAGACTAAGTCTACTGCCTGCCTTCAGCGATCTTCTTGATCAACATTTCAAAAACTCAATCAACTTGGGGACACATGATTTTCTGCGCAAAAATCTATTTTTATTATCCCCAATCTGTCCTTACATTTCCAAATTCATGTGATTCCAGTCTCTCCCCTGCAGCAACTTGTCCATTAATGCTGTCAGGCTCAACGCCTTGAAATTCCTTGGCTTTTCTTTGCAGCTCTTCTTAAATAATGCCACAACATTATAGACTCTCCAGTCCTCTGGCACCTAAACCATGGCCGTTGTTGATACTAATTTCTTACCATGGGGCCCTGCAATCTATTCCCTAATTTCCTACAATGCACCCGATCACATCCCAGGGATTTATCTACACTATTATGTTTTAAGACCTTCAGCCCTTCCTCTCAGTAACAGAGACTCTTTTCAAAACATCACTGTTTATTTCCCCAAGTTCCTGGAACAGATGGTCCCATTTATATTTTGACTAACAGTTTGTTTTGTTGTCTGGTTATCCACTCAGTTTGCAGCTCATAACTGAATGAAAATAGATATATCTCTGCAAGTTATTTTGTTACATTATTTTTAAACCCTTTAGCTTTCAATAAATGCCATTTGCCTTTCAAATAACTTGTTCAACATGAATGCCAAACTTCTGTGACTCATCATGAACACACCCAGATCTCAGTGCACCAATAAGTTCTGGAAACGGTCGAGGTTCAATTCATAAATTGTTTTTCCTATTCTTCCTGCCAAAGTAAACAACATTCCAAATTTATCAGCTATCTGCCAAGGTCTTTGCAAAATTTTTGCACTTAATCTTACGTCCCTTGTTTCTACACCATTTATACTCCTCAAGGGATTCACTCGTTCCCAGTTATACCAAGAGGACCCAGAATGTCTCAGAATGGTCCGCTGGGGACCCAGAACAAAAGTATAGAAGCGGGGGGTTACACTCTCAGATTCAGTTTCCAGAAATTAACATATGCCAGTTAAGAGCTGTACAAGTATCTCAATCTAATCATTAACATTGATTCGGATTATGCTCACCTCACAATTTATTCCTGTCTTGATCACAGGGAGTATAATTTTGGATTTGGTTAAATGTAGTTAAGAGAAGACTCGGCAATAGCAAATTGTGTAAATATGAGAATTTATTAGGTAATAATAATAAGAAATGGGAGGAAAAGGGAGAAAAAATCATTATGTCTCACATCCTTCTGCCCGTCAATAAATGCCATTTGCCTTTTTCAAATAACTTGTTCAACATGAATGCCAAACTTCTGTGACTCATCATGAACGCACCCAGATCTCAGTGCACCAACAAATTCTGGAAGCTGTTGGGGTTCAATGCATACGTTGTTTTTCATATTCTGCCAGCCGGACAACATTCCAAACTTATAGGCCATCTGCCAAATTCTTTGCCAAATTACTTAATCTTACCCTTGTTTCTACACCACTTATACTCCTCAAGGGGTTCATTTGATCCCAGTTATACCAAGGGGACACAGAATGTTTAAGAATGATCCGCTGGGGACACAGAATAAAAGATTAGAAGAGGGGGGTTATACTCTCGGATTCAGTTTCCAGAAATTAACATATGCCAGTTAAGAGCTGTACAAGTATCTCAATCTAATCATTAAAATTGATTCGGATTATGCTCACCTCACAATTTACTCCTGTCTTGAATCACAGGGAGTATGATTTTGGATTTGGTTAAATGTAGTTAAGAGAAGACTCGACAAGAACAATTTGTTTGAATGTGGGTTTTTATTAGGTGATAATAATGATGATAATAAGAAATGGGTGTAAAAGGGTGAAAACAATCATTAGGTCTCACATGCTTCTGCCCGTTGGAGACTCCCTCGATCGAGGCTGGTGTCAACGCTGAGCTTTATTCCTGGCCCCGTTCCCGATCCCGGTCCGAGGTAAAGTCCAAAGACGCAGAACGAAACTCTCTCCCTCACAGAGTAACAAAAGTCAGCACAAGCTGCCTGCAAGTACAGAAAACAAGTTTTGGTTGTGCTGCCTGAGGCACGTACAGGAATGTTCACTGGATTCCTTCAAGGTCATGAAGCTGTCCAATATCAGCAATACCTTCAGCCCTTCAGCCCGTCCTGTACAACCCCCCCCCAGATGATATTTGACAGCTCATATGGCAGTTACCAATACAAACGCAATAATACAAGTGTTTTCGTGGAGAAATTACTCTGACCGATTCAAATTCACAAAATTTGAAGATCTTGTCCCCCAAAGGCAGTATGGCAGTGCTGTCCATTTCCCATTTCCCTAACTGACATGAGCTGTCTACTTGGGGATCATAGATAGTGTACATGATTCGGAGATGCCGGTGTTGGACTGGGGTGTACAAAGTTAAAAATCACACAACACCAGGTTATAGTCCAACAGGTTTAATTGGAAGCACACTAGCTTTCGGAGCAACGCTCCTTCATCAGGTGATTGTGGAGGGCTCGATCGTAACAGAATTTATAGCAAAAAATTTGCAGTGTGATGTAACTGAAATTATACATTGAAGAATTGATTGTCTGTTAAGCCTTTCATCTGTTAGAATACAGTGATAGTTTCACTTCTTTCATGTGTAAATCACAAAACCCTTTTTATTAAAGTTGCATTCTCGGGTTAGCTGTTAACAATGGTGATAGCTAGACAATATGTTGAAGGTGTTAGTCCCCTGTGTTCTCTGTCTATGACCTGATGTTGAGATTGATTCCAATCTAAAAAGTGAGATAACAGAGTTTTACATAAATTCATGCAGTTTTTGAGCTCAGAGTTCTACATGAATGTATGTAGTTTTTGAGCAAACTACATATAGTATATGTGTGCATGTGGGTCTTTGTGTGTGTGTCTGTCTGGGGTGGGGGTTGTGATTGTGAGAAAGTGTGTGTGTGTAGTGAGTACAGAATGTCTTAAGTTTGTGAGGGGGCGCATGTGTGGGAGTGTGTGTGTCTATAAGGGTGTGTGTGGGTGTCTGTGTGCGCGTCTGTGTGTACCTGTGTCCATGTGCATCTGAGAGTGTGTGTGTGTAGGAATATCTGTGTGTGTGTAGTGCAATGGTGATCACCTGTAATGTGACATGAACCCAAGGTTCCGGTTGAGGCCCTCCCTATGGGTACCGAACTTAGCTATCAGACTCTGCTCGGCCACATCCCTCTGCTGCCTGTCCTGAAGTCCACCTTGGATGATGGTCACCCGAAGGTCCGAGGCTGAATGTCCTGGACCACTGAAGTGTTCCCCAACTGGGAGGAAACCCTCCTGTCTGTTGATTGTTGTGCGGTGCCCATTCATCCATTGTCATAGCCTTTGCTCGGTTTCCCCAATGTACCATGCCTCCGGGTATCCTTGCCTGCAACGTATAAGATAGACAATGTTGGCTGAGTCACACGAGTACAAGGTGGGAGGTGTTCCCACGCGTAATGGTGGTATCTATGTCCACAATCTGACACGTCTTGCAGCGTCCACCATGACAGGGTTGTATGGAGTCGTCCTGAGAGCCGGGCAGTTTGCTACGAATAATGATCTGTTTGAGGTTTGGCGGTTGTTTAAAGGCAAGTAGTGGAGGTGTGGGGAAGATCTCGGTGAGGTGCTCACCAAGATAGTGTATGTATCATAGATAGTGTATGTACCCTTACAACAATGATTAACTGGGTCATCCTTTCAGATACCATCTAAATAACTGGTGCGGGTACTGGTAATACAGGCCCGATTTTGTCCTGTCTTGTGAATAACTGTGTCATTGTATGGAACTAACTGCTGGGTGCATGTTCCTGCAGAATGTTCAAGGGAGCACAGTCCAAACACTGGGCTGTGGAATGGACATGCCGTACCAAATGGCCACCCCTGGACAATCAGTCTCCTTGTGAGGTTTATTCCTCTCATCAATCCACTTTCCTCTCATCTCTGGCAGCCACAACTGCGGGCCAAACAGATGAGGGAGAGTAATAAAGTTACACCAATTCTGTATATGGTTCACATTAATAATGCTCACAGTAATATTACACCCTTTCATGTTCCAGGTCGCATATTGCTGATTGGGTTTGATCCACAATCTTCATTCAGCAAACTTGAATAAGTTCACCCAATT
>NW_025209844.1:0-6073 GCF_004010195.1 Chiloscyllium plagiosum
AAGCAGTTTCAATTCAGATTCTCTTACCGTTGCTCTTGAAGCCATGAAAAAGGCTGAATAGCTGGGGTCCTAGCACAGATCCCTCTCCACCTCACCAGTTACTGCCTGCTTACTCAAAAAGGACCCATTAATTCCTACTCTCTACCAACCATGCAAGGTTAATAGATCCCATGCAAGGACTGCACAAAACACTACATAGGACAAACAGGAAGACAGCTAACGATCCACATCCATGAACACCAACTAGCCACGAAATGACACAACCAGCTATCCTTAGTAGCCACACACACAGATGACAAGCAACATGAGTTCGACTGGAACAACACTACTATTATAGGACAAGCCAAACAGAGAACAGCCAGGGAATTCCTAGAGACATGGCACTCCTCCACAGATTCAATCAATAAGCACATCGACCTGGACCCAATATACCGGTCACTGCAGCGGACAGCTGGAACTGACAACTGGAAGCAGCAGAGACAAACCACTATAAAATGCCGGAGGAAACACCACAGAAGCACTTCGCAGGAGGCTCCCAAGCACTGAGGATGTCACCTAGACAGGGGACGAAACGTCTGCAACACACATTCCCAGCTCGGCGAACAGAACCACAACAACGAGCACCCGAGCTACAAATCTTCTCACAAACTGAGTCTTTAGGAAGTTGGTGAATTTAGAACCTGCTCAAACTGGACAGTATGTTTAATGAGACCTAATTACTATCAGCAAAACACCAAGCAATGTCATAAAATGTTCTTGAAATAGTGGGTGCATTGGTGGTCACCTTCCAGGATTCTATAGACTCTGGAACAGTCCCTGCAGATTGGAGGGTGGTGAATGTTTCTCCAGTACTTTATAACAGCATTTATTAAGCAGTGGCAGGATCAGACAGAGTCAGTGGGGATTTATGAAGGGGAAATCATGCTTGACAAAGCTGTTAGAATTCTATGAAGTTGTAACTCAGAGTTGACAAGGGGGAGCTGGCCAATTTGCCCTTTCAGAAAGCATTTGAGAAAGTCTAACATAAGAGATTATTGTGCAAGATTAAAGTGCACAGGATTGGGGGAATTGTATTGAGATAGATTGAAAACTGGTTGGCAGAGAGTAGGGATCATGGGTCCTCTTCAAATTAGCAAGCAGTATGGGGTGGCATGATGGCACAGTGGTTAGCACTGCTGCCTCACAGCGCCAGAGACCCAGGTTCAATTTCCGCCTCAGGCGACTGACTGTGTGGAGTTTGCACATTCTCCCCGTGTCTGCGTGGGTTTCCTCCGGGTGCTCCGGTTTCCTCCCACAGTCCAAAATGTGCAGGTCAGGTGAATTGGCCGTAGTGTAAGGTGAAGGGGTAAACGTAGGGGAATGGGCCTGGGTGGGTTGCTCTTCGGAGGGTCGCTGTGGACTTGTTGGGCCGAAGGGCCTGTTTCCACACTGTAAGTAATCTAATCTAGGACCCCAGCTATTCATAACATATAGTAATGATTTGGATGAGGGAACAAAATGTAACATGATACCAAGTTGGGTGGGAGGGTGAAATGTAATGAGGATGCAGAGATCCTTCATCATCACCTGGACAGGTAGGGGGAGTGGGCCAATCAATGGCAGATGCAGTATAATATGGATAATTCTGAGGTTATTCACTTTGGAAGCAAAAACAAGGTTGCAGATTCCTCCCTGAATGGCTGTAAATTGGGAGAGGGGAGTGTGCAGTGGGACCTGGGTGTGCTTGTGCACCAGACATTGAAGGGAAGCATGCAGGGGCAGCAGGCAGTAAAGGAGGGCAATGGGATGGAGGCCTTCAGTGTGAGAGGGTTTGAGTACAGGAGCAGGGATGTGTTGTTGCAGTTATACAGGGCCTTGGTGAGGCCACACCCAGAGTATTGTGTGCAGTTGTGGTCTCCTTTTCTGAGGAAGGATGCTCTTGCGCTTGAGGGAGTGCAGTGAAGGTTTCCCAGGCTGATTCCAGGGGATACCGGGACTGATGTATGAGGAGAGGTTGACCAGGTTAGGATTGTTTTCACTGGAGTTCACACCAATGAGGGGAGATTGCACAGAGATGTCTAAAATTCTAACCGGACTGGATTGGGGAGATGCAGGGAGGATGTTCCCGATGGAGAGTGTGTCCAGAATCAGGGGTCACACCCTGAGGATTCGAGCTGGGTCATTTAGGACAGAGATGAGGAGCCATTTCTTCACCCAAATAGGGGTGGGCCTGTGGAATTCATTACCACAGGAAGTAGTTAATTCCAAAACATTGAGTGTATTCAAGAGGTGGCTAGATATAGCACTTGGGGTGAATGGGATCAAAGATTATGGGATGAAAGCAGGATTATGCTATTGAGTTGGACAATCAGCCATGATGGTGGTGCAGGCTCGAAGGGCCGATTGGCCTCCTCCTGCTCCTATCTCCTATGTTTCTAGAAAGGGATTGGAAGCTAAAGGGAAACAGTGAGTTGTTTGAAAACTCCATCGGCCACCAACCTCCTTGTCAGTTGCAAATCCTCCTACAGTACGCAGAAGTGAGGGATTAAACCTGTATCACACTATCATTGATCTCCTTTATCTAAAAACAGATAGGAAAGTGTCGTTGCAGCCCATAATGAGTCCCCCATTGGAAAGTGACTGGGAAGTAATTCGAACAATGAGCTTGAAGATTTGGGATTAGGAGGAAAACTTCTGTATTTCTTCAGCATAGCAACTAGATTTAACTCGTTTACAATTAATGTATGTCTACAATTTGCTTAAACTTACGATAAAAGGACAGGGGCCAACCTAGGAAAGGGGGCAATAGGTGGAATTTGCCAATGTCTTAATTTGAAGATGTACAAAGGTATGAGCATTGTTGTAATAAACATGGCAGTGGAAAGTCCTTTGGTTTGTGAAAGGTCTTCCTTTATAAATGAGATGCTTCGTAAAATCTTTGTAGGGCAATTATGGACAGTCCATGCAAAGAACTCACTGCAAATGGTTGGAGGCTACAGTTCATAGCAATTGATTCTCAGGAGAAATTCAAAATGTTCCTCTGGTCATGAGAGAGAATTCCAGTTTGGGAATGGACTTTCATTAGCTCCTTTCTTACTGAGCTCTTGAATGTCCTGCGCACGGGGGTGGGGGGGAGGGAGGGGTGGTTGGGGGAAGATTTGAATTTCAGAACATCATAGAAGGCCATCAGAAATAAAGTCTAATTTAGTGACTTAGTTTCTTGCAAAAGCAGTCAACTGAAGGTCTAACTGAATACAGGCGATGATTACTGAAGGAATGCGGAAAATGCACTGCAGGAACTATTAAACAGTTTGGGTTAGAAATTAAGAGTCATTTACTGACTTTTGGTTCAATGATTGATTGATTCAATCACACCCTAATACTGAGGACAGAAAGAGGATTCTGCATCCAAGGTAGAAGCAGCAGTTCAGGAGTTAGATTGTGCACGTGGACTAGACCCAATACCCAAAGGACAACTTCAAAAAGCTCACAGGAGAGTCACAGGCCAGGGAATGGAGTGATCTCACCATTACAAGGAGATCAAAGAAACCCATTGGCAATTACCATTTGATAAGAAACACGAGTAGGCCATTCAGCCCCTTGAGCCTGTTCAGGGCTGACCTTTGGCGAATTCCATATCGCTGTACTCCCTCTGAATATCCATTGTATTTAATGTGATACCATCTCGAACATCTGCTGATCAGGGACAGAGGGTAAGAATTGTGGAAGAGCAAAATGAGAGAAAAGATGTTAAAAGCCTGAAACTGCAATGAGTTCTTCAAGCAAATGACACGAGGAAAAGGTTACAGGGTGACGGGAACTCTGATCACAGGAGGGGCTAATCTTGTCCGGAAGAAGGTAGTGAGTTGAGGTTTCAGTTTAACAAGAGCCAATGAACAGGTCAGCGATAGGAGTCCAATCCTCAGTTATGATCTGTTGGAATGAAATACCATGCTTTGGTTGACGTGTTGAGACAAATGAAATATTTAAAGAAATTACAGTCAGTGAAGTGTAAATGTTTCAGCCTTGGGTTGCTTGGAAGATGCATTCTATCATTCTTAATGAAGCTTCACATGAAGATTTCCTGGCTGGATGTTTCTGTATCACGTGGATCATTCCATTTACTGATAGAAAAGAATGATAACTATTGCCCACTGAGCAGGACAACCAGCGAAAAATAGCAGAGATTCCTTAGAAGGACCTTAGCTGCTGAAATACTGGCACTCACTGAAGTAATAAATACTGTGTGTGCTTGGCAAATATTTTGAAGGAAATTTTATGCAAGGATACAATGGAAAAAATGTGCTGATCGAAGATTGTGAATAATCATCCTAAAATTCCTTTTGATAAAGGGTGTGGCAGAGACAAGGTTGATAATTGACTTTGTTATTCTGAAAGAAATTAGATTAGATTACAGTGTGGAAACAGGCCCTTCGGCCCAACAAGTCCACACCGACCCGCCGAAGAGCAACCCACCCAGACTCATTCCCCTACATTTACCCCTTCACCTAACACTACGGGCAATTTCCCACGGCCAATTCACCTGACCTGTACATTTTTGGACTGTGAGGGAAAACTGGAGCAGCCGGAGGAAACCCACGCAGACACCGGGAGAATGTGCAAAACTCCACACAGTCAGTCGCCTGAGGCGGGAATTGAACCCGGGTCCCTGGCGCTGTGAGGCAGCAGTGCTAACCACTGGAAAACATTCATTTCCAGAAATTTCCAAGGTACAAATGTGGCATTCAGCTGTAACCCAAAAAGAAAGGATTCCTTGTAGCAGTGATTCGAGACAGCCCAGACACAAGCTGAAAGGATCATCAAAAGGAGTGAGGATGGAGATACCCATTTGATAATTAACAGGAACTGGGAGCTATCAGAGAATACCTGGGAAATGGTCAACTGAAGTTTTAGATGTGGTCTGAAATTTCACAATAAAATTGATTGTCCTCATTAAAGTAATATCTGATCCATAAGACAGGTTCAGAAGGAGATGATGGTGTTACTGGACAAGCAGAAGGAATTCAACAGAAGCATTATCTGGGTAATGAAGGTTTTAGCTGCAGACTCGCTCATTGTAATTAGAGTTATTTTGAAAAATTTGTTGAAACCGAGTGCACAGTGTCAGAATATGAATTGCAACATTGCATGAAGCTGAATTTTACGATCAAGGGAATTATTACTTGGATAAGAGTTAAATCTTTACCAAGTAGGAAGGAGGTAGGGTTGGTGTTTAAGTGTTATATATGCTTCAGGTTTTGCATGACAACTCACCACAGTCAGTGAAAGGATGGTAATTCTGTGTAAAATAGAAGGAACAAACCATTTCTGCACAAAGCAGTTTCAATTCAGATTCTCTTACCGTTGCACTTGAAGCCATGAAAAAGGCTGAATAGCTGGGGTCCTAGCACAGATCCCTGTGCCACCTCACCAGTTACTGCCTGCTTACTCAAAAAGGACCCATTAATGCCTACTCTCTACCAACCAGTCTTTAGGAAGTTGGTGAATTTAGAACCTGCTCAAACTGGACAATATGTTTAATGAGACCTAATTACTATCAGCAAAACACTAAACAAGCAATGTCATAAAATGTTCTTGAAATAGTGGGTGCATTGGTGGTCACCTTCCAGGATTCTATAGACTCTGGAACAGTCCCTGCAGATTGGAGGGTGGTGAATGTTTCTCCAGTACTTTATAACAGCATTTATTAAGCAGTGGCAGGATCAGACAGAGTCAGTGGGGATTTATGAAGGGGAAATCATGCTTGACAAAGCTGTTAGAATTCTATGAAGTTGTAACTCAGAGTTGACAAGGGGGAGCCGGCCAATTTGCCCTTCCAGAAAGCATTTGAGAAAGTCTAACATAAGAGATTATTGTGCAAGATTAAAGTGCACAGGATTGGGGGAATTGTATTGAGATAGATTGAAAACTGGTTGGTAGAGAGTAGGGATCATGGGTCCTTTTCAAATTAGCAGGCAGCACGGGTAGCACAGTGGTTAGCACTGCTGCCTCACAGCGCGAGAGACCCGGGTTCAATTCCTGCCTCAGGCGACTGACTGTGTGGAGTTTGCACATTCTCCCCGTGTCTGCGTGG
>NW_025209844.1:6182-10095 GCF_004010195.1 Chiloscyllium plagiosum
GACAGGTAGGGGGAGTGGGCCAATCAATGGCAGATGCAGTATAATATGGATAATTCTGAGGTTATTCACTTTGGAAGCAAAAACAAGGTTGCAGATTCCTCCCTGAATGGCTGTAAATTGGGAGAGGGGAGTGTGCAGTGGGACCTGGGTGTGTTTGTGCACCAGACACTGAAGGGAAGCATGCAGGGGCAGCAGGCAGTAAAGGAGGGCAATGGGATGGAGGCCTTCAGTGTGAGAGGGTTTGAGTACAGGAGCAGGGATGTGTTGTTGCAGTTATACAGGGCCTTGGTGAGGCCACACCCAGAGTATTGCGTGCAGTTGTGGTCTCCTTTTCATGATGCTCTTGCGCTTGGGGTGAATGGGATCAAAGGTTATGGGGAGAAAGCAGGATTATACTATTGAGTTGGACAATCAGCCATGGTGGTGATGAATGGTGGTGCAGGCTCGAAGGGCCGAACGGCCTCCCCCACTTCGGTCTCCTATGTTTCTGTGTAAATTGTAATAATACTGAATAAAGTTCATCATAACTTGAGCAGTAATAACCAGCAGATGTGTTGCTGACATTGCCAGCTGGATGACAGGAGTACAGGTCACAAGGTTACAGTGACCCTGAGACAGGATGAGTGTCGTCAGCACATTGATTGTTAAAGAGAAAACAATGACAAATTAGAAAGTTGTCATGAAGCATCCTCTTCTTGTTCATCAGACAGAAAAAAAAATAATGTTTAGCACAAAACCAAGCTGGCAGATCATCCTTTCACTGAGATGAGACAATACTCAAGATCAATACCATCCCCTCAAGTTTATACAAAGTTCAAGATGCAATACGTCTCACAATCAGATATTTTCAGGATTCAGGCCACTTTGCTGGCTCAAACAAAATCTCTGAAATCACTACATAGCAAATCCCCCTTTTACTGATATCTGGTGCCTTTCGATGTCACATCCTGCTTCGTGTCTGATGGCATCTCCATCCCTCAGTACAGAATGGACCCTTCACTTTGGGACTGTGCACAACTCGGACTTAGACAGCACCACAGACTTTATAGAATCCCTACAGTTTGTAGACGGGCCTTTCGGATCAACAAGTCCACACCGACCTTCCGAAGAGGAACCCATCCAGATCCGTTCCTGTACCCCATATTTGCCCCTGACTAATGCACCGAGCCTATACATCCCTGAACACTATGAGCAATGTAGCATGGCCAATGCACCTAGCCTGTATATCATGGAATTGTGGGAGGAAACTGCAGCACCCAGAGGAAGCCCACACAGACACAGGAAGAATGTACCAACTCACACAGACAGTCGCCTGAGGCTGGAATCCAACCCCAGTCCCTGGCATTGTGAGGGTGCAGTGCTAACCACTGAGCCATCGTGCCGTTCCTGACTTGCGCAGGCTGAGAGTCCTTTCCTGTTAGCAGAAATCCCTCCCTGTTGTGGGCTCACCTCAGAATCACAGTTCTGCAGCAGCAAACACAACCCAATCAATGTTGCTGGGCTGTCTAATCCATCCATTGGAGTAGGATATGGTCCAGTTTGTCACGCATCACTCCAGATCGCTGCACGATTCCAATCAGATCATCTTTCTGCTCACATTGTTAAGCTGGCCCTTCAACTGATCAGGGCAAACCTCATTGATCCATTCATACAGCAAATAAATAAAGACCACTGACATTTTCAACATCATACCATCTCTCAATCCCTAAACCCTTACTCCTCCCCCACCTCACTTCACAATCACCTTATCTTGGATCCAGTCCAGTTCAAGCCTATCCTTAAGATACAAGCTAGAGGTATAGAGTCATGGAGATGTACAACGTAGAAATAAACCCTTTGGTTCAACTCATCCATGCCGACCAGATATCCTAAATAAATCTAGTCCCATTTGCCAACACTTGGCCTATATCCCTTGGAGCACTTCCTATTCATATCACCACCCAAATACCTTTGAAATGTTGTAGTTGTACCAGCCTCCACCATTTCCACTGTCCACTTATTCCGGACTTGCACTCTCCTCTGCTTGACAAGGTTGCCCCTTACATCCCTTTTTAAATCTTTTTTTCTCTCGTCTTAAAGCTATGGACTCCCCCATCCCGGGGAAAATACTTTGTCTATTTACCCTATCCATGTCCCTCATGATTTTATAAACCTCTATTTGATAAACCCTGTATTGTAACAATTCATCATTCCCTGTCAGCCAATCAGTTATCTGGTCATGGCTTGGCAATTTGCTAATCTGATACACTTTAAATTTAGTCAATTAATGTCTTACTTTTGACTTTGTTGAAAGCCTTCTAACAGTACCAATAAACCACATCCACGTTTTTCCCTATGAACACTTTCACAAATAATTCACAAATAATTTCTGTAGATTTATCAAACATGATTTCCCCTTTGTAAATCCATCCTGACTCTCTCCAATCCCCCACTGTCTTCCATCTCAAATGTTTTATCACAGACTCTAACAGTTTCTCCACTACAGCTGTCATTCTGTAAGATCTCAAACTTTGTACTGTCACTCTCCATGCTTGTTAAATAATGCGACTACATTATCGATGTAAGAACTGTTTCAGAGTCAATAGAGATTCGAAAATGAACATCAATGTATTCATGACTTATACACTCACTTCCTCATGTGCTTTGGGTTATCGATTACCAGGTCCCTGTGGATTTACATAGAACATAGAACAGTATAGCATGGTAAAGGCCCTTCAGCCCTCGATGTTGTGCTGACATTTTATCCTACTCCAAGCCAACTTTAAGTACATTTAAGTCGTCATTGGACAAGCATATGGACGTACATGGAATAGTGTAGGTTAGATGGGCTTCAGATGACAGGTCGGCGCAACATCGAGGACCGAAGGGTCTGTACTGCGCTGTAATGTTCTATGATCTATGATCAAACTACCATGATTTGGAGACATCAGTGTTGGACTGGGGTGGACAAAGTCAAAACTCAGACCACACCCAGGTTATAGTCTAACAGGTTGATGTGGAAGCACTAGCTTTTGGAGTGCTGCTCCTTCATCAGGTGGTTGTGGAGAGTAAGATTGCAAGGCACAGAATTTATAGCAAAAGTTTACAGTGTGGTATTAACTGAAATTATATATTGAAAACGACCTGGATTGTTTGTTAAATCTCTCCTCTTTTAGAATGACTGTGGGTTTCAGTTCGTTCATTTGTAAATTGCAAAATGTTCTTTAAAAGTTACATTCCTGAGTGAACTTTAACAATTGGTGTCATGTCCACCCAGATAATGGATTGAAGGTGTGAGCCTCCCTGTGTGAGACTGTCTGTGCCACAATGGTCAGACTGATTCTAATCTAAAAAATGGATTTACAGAATCTGACACGGATTCATGCAGGTTTTGAGTGAAGTAAAATGTAATTCTGCAAGGACAAATTCACCCCATTCCTGCGCGCACGCACACACACGCACACACACACACACGCACACTCTCACACACACTCCTACAGACACACACACACACACACTCCTACACACACACGCACACGCACACGCACACGCACACGCACACGCACACGCACACGCACACACACACACACACGCACACACTCACGCACACGCACACGCACACGCACACGCACACGCACACGCACACGCACACGCACACGCACACGCACACGCACACGCACACGCACACGCACACGCACACGCACACGCACACGCACACGCACACGCACACGCACACGCACACGCACACGCACACGCACACGCACACGCACACGCACACGCACACGCACACGCACACGCACACGCACACGCACACGCACACGCACACGCACACGCACACGCACACGCACACGCACACGCACACGCACACGCACACGCACACGCACACGCACACGCACACGCACACGCACACGCACACGCACACGCACACGCACAC
>NW_025209844.1:16389-17759 GCF_004010195.1 Chiloscyllium plagiosum
CACACATAGGCACACAGACCCACACCCAAAAGACGCACACACACAGGCTCACAGACTCACAAACAAAGAGAAATACACACAGGTACACAGACTCACCCAAAGAGACACACACAGACACAGGCAACACAGACCCACACCCAAAGAGACACACACAGGCACACAGACTCACACCCAAAGAGAAACAGACACAGCCACACAGACTCACATCCAAAGCGAAACACACATAAGCACATAGACCCTCACCCAAAGAGACACATGCACACACAAAAACACATACGCCCAGCTACATGTATACACAGATGCACACATACAGATACCTGAGAGATGTACTAACTCAGATTTGCTATGTCAGAAAGCAGTCATAGAGTCTTAGAACATGGAAACAGCCCCTTCCTCCTATTTTGTCCATGTCGACCATAATCCTAAACTAAACTAGTCCCACCTGCCTGCTCCTGCCCCATAGCCCTCCAAACCCCTTGCTGTTCATGTACTTATCCAAGTATCTTTTAAATCTTGTAACTGTGCTCCCACCCACCCCTTCCCCAGAAAGTTCATTCCATACATGGTCCGCCCTCTGTGTCAAAGCCAAGATGTTGTTTGATTTCAGGAAGAAGTTGGATATGACACTTGGGGGTGAAGCCATCAAAGACGCATAGGAACAAGCAGGAACAGGCTATTGATTTGGATCATCAGGAGTGATCATATTGAATGGTCCAGCAGGCTCAATTGGCTGCCAACCCACAGAAACCCAAACATACAAATAGAAAGCAGGAACCGTCAACAGTGCTTCACTCGAAGGCCCACTGAAGGTGTTACCCAGTAGGGTGACGAAACGTCTGAAAATAAACCTTCCAGCTCAGCGAGCAAACCTACATCCAGAACCATCACCCTGCTACACACTGCAGACACTGCCAACGGAGCGTCCTGCAGTTGTGATGTCCTTGGCTCTGACCTCAGAGAGAGCCAGAACACAATCTGCAACTGAAGAAATGCCAGTCTCTACCCCTCACTATTAACTTTCCTCCCACTATTGTTCTCCCTCTCGTTCTGCAGGTCACTGGGCTGTATCAGTTGGAGGGGTGGTGTCTGGTTTATCATTTGCAGGTTTGTAATGGGTGGTTAATCTACATGGGTTGCCATTTCTGCATCAGATACAGGACCAGTAATTGTTACAGACTCTGTATCAGCTTCTCTATCAGTTGGAGGCAGTGTTATTATTGCTGTGTGTGTCGTTGTAACCTTGTGTATTGACTTGGGATACTAGATTTTATTTTGACTGTGTATATATTGGTGTTACTTGAATTCATTTCAAATTCTTTATTGGCTGCATTCCACATGAAATAGTATCATAAATTCTCCTCATCAATCAC
>NW_025209845.1:0-3911 GCF_004010195.1 Chiloscyllium plagiosum
CATTGTCTCATGCCTCGGTCACAATCAAATTTGGTCACCACATCTTAAGGCCAACTCTCGCATTTTCACTGATTCAGTTGTTCAATGTTTTCAGTGTCAGGTAAATTTAGTGACAATTAGAGCCAGCAGGAGTCTCTGGGCTCATAGCAGAGACGAGAATTGTCGACATGCAGAGACTGAGATTCGAAGAAAATCCAATATTTTACTCGTTATCGGAAATAATTTCATTCTGTTATATTCAATGTTCACTGTGTTTTCTATTCGTATAAGTATGTATCATTTTGGATTTCATTCTGTTTATTCACATGGGTACATGTTGGAATTGGGTTGCATGTTACAGCTTCCCAGTTGCTGCACAAACACCGCGATCTATTCTGTTATGCAGACTAATTTCAGCGAGCAGTTGAAGAATATGTTGAATCATTCCTTTACAGATAAATCGATCAAAGACCTCACTGAGCAATCAATCCATGCATTATCCGTTTCATTTGGAATATCCCAGATAAGAAACAAACTGTCAGTATTTAAAAAAAATGTCAGGGTAATGCAGATTTGAACAATATTATCCGAAGGGCCACAGGTTTGCACATTACAATGCTTCCCTCTCCTCAGAGGGCCAGGCAACAAATTTCTAAAAGAGAGATTTGGACTTGATGTCCGAAAGGGATTATTTGTGACAGCGATTGTGAAGACTTAAACTAAAAATGACAGGGGGACTGGAAACTATGCAAGAAGTGTGCGGATTGTGAATCTTGGAGAAGAGACAAGAAAGAATTGTGAATAAGAGAAGTGAGTGAGCAAAACCAAAAGCCATTTTCAAAAACCCCACAGTAAAAAAAAAACAACGAAACTGGCACATTATGTTCAAAGCAAATAGGCCGAAATGGCTCATGATTTCCTGCCAGAACATTCACAACAAAATGAATGGAGCTGAATTGTTTGATAATGATGTAATTAATATAATAGTGGGATTGGATATTGGTTCCGATCATGTGGAATCTGTTTGGATTAAGCTGACATACACCAAGTCACAAAAAATAATAGTAAGTCTGGAATCGTTTTGTTGGTAGTGAGTGACCTGAAACTGGAAATTAAAAGTAAGAGCAATGTTAGAAAGAATAATGTACAATGATTGATCTCTTTAATCTGCATCCGGATTGGCAAAATCAATGAGTCACGTCTCCATAGAGGAGGAATTCCTGGAGTTGAGACAGCATCATTCATTAACTCGTAGTTTGAGGAATCCAAGAGAAAACAGGACAGCCCAGTATGGGTGCTGGATAATGAGAATGAATAATTAATAATATTTTTGTCTGACATTCCTTGAGAATTAATGGCAACTATGAAGAGTAACATATTTAACTCTATGACGAGATTCCGTATCTCAATGGAGTAAAGGCAAACGGTATGAGATACATGATGGCGATGTGAGATTGGGGAATATAACTGAAATGTATATGTAAAAGTAAAACAAGGCATCCTAACACCGCATGGATGAACTGCAGCATCATGTCTTGCATATTTGCAAATCATGACAGAACCATGATTTACAGGAGAAATTAGAATTGGTATCAAACGGGAAGAAGTGGAATAAGTGTTGGTTGGAATTGGAATACAGACCTGAAAAGTCTCACTATCAACAAAACGATTCCAGACTTGCTACTATTTTTGTATCTTGGTGTATGTCAGCTTAATCCAAAAACATTCCACATGATCAGAAACAATATCCAATTTCGAAATTAGCAAAGGAAGAATGGGATTGTTTGGGGATGGATACTTCATGACTGTGTGATTGATGTGGTCGGGGGTGGATCCATCTGCGTGAACGCCTGATAGATTAGTATAATGTGGCATTGATCCCTACCCATGAGTGACTGGGTGATCGATGTGATTGGAGTGTGTTCCACGGAGGACTGACAGAGAGGTGTATTGCGTGGGGCAAAAGATTGACATGGAGAGTGTGCAGAAACGGAAAGGTGGAGGATGGGTGGAGAGTATGCACGGACTGAATGTTGCCTTCTGAGGGGCAAGTGCTGATGAAATATCTCCCTTCCCGTGATTTCACTCCCACTTCTTCTCTTCCTCTCTCTTTTTCTCTGCTTCTCCTCTTTAATTTTCTCTCACTTTATCTGGTCATTAACATATCTAACTACGTTTTTCTATCTGATTCACTTCCTCTTTTGCGATGTTACTCTTCCTCCTCTCTAAATTATCTGCCTTCTTTTTCTTACACCATCTCCGTGTCTGTCCGTCCCTCTGACTCCAGTTATCTGCTTGCGACCAAACAAATGGAGCAGTGGCGAGTGTGGAAATACAAAGGTGTTTTTACATACTGTGGGTCAGGCATGGGGAAAGAGTGATAGGGATACGGTGTGCATGGATAGTAAATAGATGAAGGAAATCAGTTGCAATACTAAGAGTTAGTAAAGTTTTAACTTGGGCAAAACATTTGGGCGTAATTTTTAAAGGGAAATATTCGGAAGTATGAGCAATATTTCGGCAAGGATATTTTTGAGCAGACATAACATTGGGGAAGCGGGCAAAACTTCGGGAGGTGAGGTGTAAAACTGGGGTAAATGCAGCACTAAGAGTACAAACGCTCTGTAAAAATAAAGCTATATGACACACAAAATAGATTCACGTTGGTTGCAAAATTACGGGACTGCAAAATTGAGACAGCAATACTTTGGGGGCACACAGAGTGTGAGGAAAAGTAGGAAGTTGCATGGTCGGGGGGAGGGTTACACAGAGAATGAAGTGCAGAGTTTAACATTGGAAGAATGGGGGCTGTAAATCGTGTGGGAGCTGAGAAAATATTGTCTAAGATTATGCAAAATTTTGCAGGATGTATAAATTTGCGGACTGAAAATTTGGAGGCGATCGTTTACCCTGCTTTACTATCATTCTGCCTATCTGTCTCTCCCACTTCCTCGTGGGATCTAGGATCCCGTCCTCTGTGGTCCACGGGCTCTTGATAATATCATTGCCATCACCACTTATTCACAATTTCCTTTGTATCAGGGCTTCATTCATAAAGACCTGTGCACTGTTCATGATCCATGTAAAAACGTTCCGTATTCCCATTAGTGCTAGTATTATCACATAGTACCTAAACTGCTCGAATCACGCCATTCGGCCCATCAGGTCCAGACCTTTGAAGGGCAAACCGGGCAGAGCCACCCAAAACACGCATTTCGCAATATATCAAAACAGGGCAAGTTTCGACTGTGGAAGGAAAACAGAACACGCTGGAGACTATGCAAATTCCACACAGAGTGAAATTGAATACGGGTTCCTGATGCTGGGAGACAGCAGTGTTAAATTCTGAGCCGCAATGTCGCTCCAATCTCCACTATCTGCAATAATGTCATAGACTCATTTAAGTGAATTTTATATATTCTAACCAATGTTAAAGACTGAATTGATTGAAGAATCTGACTTCTTAATTGTGGAAGCATCATGCAATTATATGTGACCTATTAATATTGCCGGCCTGCCACCTAATCTTGTTATTCAATTGTTGAATCACTTTATAAGAGCAAGGGTTCTGTGATTATGATTTTGTTTTTGTGATTGTTGGAAGTATTTGGGGCGAAGATTTGCTGTGCACTTTTTCGGTCTTCATTTAATTTGTATGAAATTACAAATTCATTTACTCAGTAATAGTGTGAATTCACGTCAAGAATTGTCTACTTTACTCATTCTCTAATGTGGCAAGGTTGAACAATTAATGTTAACCAGCTTTTTTGTTAGTTATGCAATTTCTCGACTGAATGTGGGAGATACTAAGTTTTTCAATCAAATCACGACGCTGATAAAGTAAGTAAATTTGTCCAATTCCGCCAATGGTGGCTCGTCTTACATTAGATTCCAGAAGTCAAGCTCAAATCGTTGCGAAAATCGAATCAGTT
>NW_025209845.1:4062-5518 GCF_004010195.1 Chiloscyllium plagiosum
AAATATCATTCTTGTTCCATAATCTGAGAGCACTGAATGTTTGGATATTTCTGTGTTCCAAAGAAAATATGAGGGATGTTTTATCTTCACAATGTGAAAGTTGACGACAGCCGTGTGTTCAACACCATTGCCAAAGAAGACAGATCTAAAAATTCAGAGGTAAGACCTCAGCACCACCCTTTCTAACTATATACTGAGCTTCCTGACCAGAGATGGCAATCAGTGAAGATAGCCCACGGTATCTCCTCCGTCAAAACACTCAATATTGGCGCCTAGAAAGATGTGTTCTCCGCCCCTACCATAATCCCTGCACATCCACGACATGTGCAGAACGAACGCCATCTCCACGTTTGCTGACGAGACGACCACGCTCGGAAAGATATCAAACAACGATGAGAGCTCAGAAGAAAAAAAAGAGATCGAGGGTTTTGTTACGTGGTACAATGATAACTATCTCTCTCAATGTTAGTAAAAGTAACGAACTGACAACGGACTTCAGAAAAAAAGACGAGAACGGAATCGTATCTATATCAACTGAGTGGAGTTTGAGAGAGTTGAGAGCTTCAAGTTCCTCAGAGTGATGATAACCGACAATCTGTCCTGTACTTCCCACGTAGATGAGAATGTCAAGAAGGTGTCACAACATCACTTCTTCCTCAGGCGGCGCAAAAAAATTGGCATGTCGAAATCAACCCTCACCAACCTTTACAGATGCACCATAGAGAGCATACTGCCGGGTGCAGAATGGCCTGATACGGCAACTGCTCTGCGCAGAACCTGAAGAAACTACAGTAGGATGTGTGCACAGCTGAGATCATCCCGGAATCCAATCTCCCATTTATAGACTCTATCGTCAAGTCTCGTTTCCACGGAGAAGTTGCCAACATCATGAAAGACCCAAACCAGTCAGAAATACTCTCCGGCAACCATTTCTGCCAGGCAGAAGGTACAGAAGTTTCAGAACACGAACTGACGTGTTCAGGTGTCGCTTCTTCTCTGCTCTTATTAGACTGATTAATGAAGTCTTTAACTCCAATTATTGCTCAACGTTTTAATGTTGATCTTGCCTCGCGTATGTTTTGTGTGTCGTAAAATGCATGGCTTTATCTGTCCAGTGTTTTTTTTTTCATTCTATCACTATATATCCTTGATTACTATGATATGCCTGTGCTGTTCACAAAAAGCCATTTCGCTCTGCTCAGTTAAGCAGGATTATAAATAAAATAAAATAAAATAAAATAAAATAATATCAAGTCAATTCATAGTCCAGAAGAAAGAGGAGTAATATTGTACTGTTCAGCTGCAACATTAAAACACATTTTCACTAACAAAAGCAGGTTCAAATGCAAGTTATCAGGAATTGACCAGAAACAACTGACAGTACTTGCAGTATCCAATAACCACAGTCGCTGTTCTCTTCTTGTCGTATCTTGACTTTAATTTGTGACCAGAAATG
>NW_025209845.1:6155-17761 GCF_004010195.1 Chiloscyllium plagiosum
AATTCCTGAAGAAGAGCTTTTGCCCGAAACGTCGATTCTCCTGTTCCTTGGATGCTGCCTGACCTGCTGCGCTTTTCCAGCAACACATTTTCAGCTCTATGCTAAATGTTAGTCTCTTAACGCTCTCTGCGTGAAAACCTTCCGAGGCACATCTCCTCAAAACTTACTCCCCCACCACCCTGAACCTGTGCACCCATGTAATTGAAACTGTGATCCTGATTCGAGAATGCTGAAGCCTGTCTAAATACGTGACTTGCTGCTTGTTGGCATTGACAGGAACAGATCTAATACTTATCATTTGCAATGTTCTGCTGGACAGAATTAACAATATTCATTGCCCTGTTGCATTCTTGGACATCCACCCTATGTGTGCATTCAGAATTGTTCTGTTTCTTATGGCCCTGCCCTGTTGTGTTTGGTTCTCGATTGCTTTCACAGTTGATGGATTTACTCCTATTTCTGGCCTGACATAAAGTCCAGATTCTACAGGATGAGAATAGCAATTGTGGTTGTAGGATGCTACGATTGCTGTCAGTCGTTTCCGCTCAATTCATGGTATCTTGTGTTTGAAACCTCTTTTTTTCCTGAGAAATTACCATGATTTTGCACCTTAACAGTAGTATTCCGATTTCTTCTCAACAGTCGATGATTTGAATTGATTTGATTTATTTTCCCGTGTAACTAAATATGGTGAAAAAATTATTTGTGATCAGTAGAAGCAGACCACAGAGTGAAATCTTACATGCAGATGATAGAGTGAAAATAAACTGTACAGAATAACCCATGCAGTTTACAACACACAAAGCAAGATGTGGCAAGATCAACATGTAAATGCTTCACCCAAATAACTACAGATCGAATAAAGCACATCTTTTCCAACTGATTATAAAATAATTCGAATGTTCATGTTCCAGATTTATATTTTATGGATCATCAGATATAATGCAGTGTGAATACTGATCCAAGACAATAAGACGTCACACTATTTTTACCTGGTGGAAATAAAAATAAATCACTTACCCCGATGTTTCTAAACCTAACTTCTTGTATCTCTCAGTTAAGGATTATATAACAAAAAATAGCTAAAGTAAACTTTACTATGCAGTGTACTCAGATTGCAGTCAGTCAAAACTGTGGCAAATGAGAACGGGTTCAATGGATCATCAAGACTGACAGGTATATTTATGCATGGCGGTCAGGGGACACATAAAATATGATGATAAAGAAAAGATAATCATCTCGTGTCTTACGTTGATATTAAATCATATCATTTATGTATTTCCAATGGAAAGTTCACAAAAGCCTTCAAGGATGCATATCAATCAATTCAAGATTTTTTTTCAACCAATATATGCCATAATATGTAAGAATTGAAATAATTTGGAGCAAATGTTTTATTTTGTAATTACAGAACTTCTAGAGTGTTTATTGATCTGTCAGATTTCTGTAGTCGGAGCAAAGCAAGAAAATATTTTTGTGTTCAGCCTCTGGGAGAATGATTTCGCTTAGAAATGAGTAAATCCTGGCAAACATGTTAAATTTTATTCATGAACATTACAAAACAGTTAAATATTATCTTATGTAACCAACACTGGAGTGATAGTTTTGCAAGTAACACCAACAGCTGCAAGTATCGGGTAAAACATGCCCTCTATCTGGAAGATTACTGAATACTTGAAGTAGGCACTGATGTTGTGGACTCACTGATGTTTACTGCTGAAAAATAGAAGTTTCTTCAATGCAAGCCACTTTTGTATTGAGAAACCGCTTCCGTGATATTAGTAATCTATTTGAGTGTCAAACTATTAAATTAGAGTAATCCGAACAATTAGAAAAATCAAATGTATTTCCTTCAAATCATGTTCCATGGTTCAGGCAAACCAGGTTATAAATTCTAGGTGTGCAGCATACAACGTAAATCAAACACTCAATTCAAAGTGGGGTATACGGTCACAAAATTCGGAAATCTCTTGCTGGAAAAGCCATTCAATCATTGCAAACACATGTGTAGAAGAGGAGTCAGCTAAAGACTGGATCCTATTGTACGTATGTCTATCTTTACCTTTCTTCCAAATGGAGAAAGTAATCAAGAGACACGGAGTAAGAAATGATCAGTATGGAATGATTTGGATACATTACATGTGGTGGACAGATGACCATGAGGAAGATAAAAATACATACAGTTTGAAAGGCATCAGGGAAATGGTGATCAGAGATGTGCACTGAAACTTTAAGATGATTTAACTACGGTTATCTGCTGAAAACTGCACCCGAAATCCGTGGAATTCACGTCAAATCGAATAGCGTCAATTGAGGGAGGAAAGAAAACACTAATCATTCCCGTGTGGAATTCTTTACTGAGGCATTTTTCAGGCGTTATTTCAGATTTCCAGCGTCCACCATAAGTTACTTTATGATTAATGTCTTGGACAGATTAAAAATGCAAACGTTCCATGTCAACCACCTTCAAAAGCAATGTCAATCCCACCGTCCAAGGTCTTCCATTCTCGTGCATTGGGAGCGGGCTCGTTATGTTCGTTTGAAAGATGACCTGTTTCGAATCATTGACCAGAGCTGACAACGTTGAATATATATTTAATGCGTAGGCAATGGACAGATGGAAAGTAGAGATGAGTAATAAATTCTGGCTCAACCAATAAGCACACTTTTTCTTTATAATAGCGATTACAAATGACTGTTTGCAAAATTAGAGCAGTGGTGTGACTCGTATCTTGTATACTTTGATCAACTTAATTTTGCACACTATTCTCTTTGAAATATCGGCCAACATTCTCCTTGACTGGTCTATTACCCGATGAGCTGAAGAACGTGTTGCTGGAAAAGCGCAGCAGGTCAGGCAGCATCAACGGATGTCATTCTTGAAGAAGGGCTTCTGCCCGAAACGTCGATTCTCCTACTCCTTTGATGCTGCCTGAACTGCTGCGCTTTTCCAGCAACACATTTATAAGGTCTGATCTCCAGCATCTCACTTTCTCCTATTACCCAATGAACTTGGATCCTTGAACTTGAACATGACATTGAATTTTATTTTAAGGTGTGGTTATGGGACGTGTGCTTTTCTGGTTGGCCAGCATTCATTGCCGACTCCTACATCCCCTTCAGAACACGGTCATGAGCATACAGTTTAAAAGGCTGCAGGCCATTGTTCACCCACAATGATATCAGGGAGGGATCTTGTCCCCGCGAGAGTGATGGAACATCTATATAATTCCAAATATATTGGCTGGAGATCTTAGCCGTTGTAGCATTGGATCAGAACCGGAACAACGAACCAGTCAGTTCAGGGAGTCGGAACAAATGTGAGATCGAGATAGGCATCAGCGAGCGTAAGAATAGGCAGAGTTACGTCGCTGGGCTCAGAGGAGACAGAGGCGCAGATACGAAGTGAGTTAAAGAAAACGTTTGGAGTAAACAGGGTACTTGTGATTTGTGACGTTAACCTTTCTGTTACTCATTGGGACTCACTTAGATCCAGGGGACCAGATGGAGAGCAAATTATTGGATGTGTCCAGGAGGATTGCTTTTGAGACAGTACATTGACAATCTAACTAGAGACGCGGCCATACGATACTTGAAATTATGAAATGTGTCAGAACAGTAGATCAGTGCTAAGTAGAAGAGCACCTTGGACTTAGTGACTATAAATTCATAACATTTCGAGGAGTCATGGACAAGAACAAGAGTGGCCGTCTGATTAGAATGCTTAATTTGGAAAGGACCAATTGCATTTAATTAGATAATAACTGGTGAATGTGGATTTGACGGTAATTTGAGATCCAATCTGCATCTAGAAAATGTGAGGCTTTTATAGGCTAGTTGATTAAACTACAAAACATTAAAATAATTTGAATGTTAAGCCTGACAAGAATCGGGAATTGTGGGTAACAAGGCGAATTGTAAGCTTAGTTAAAAAGGGGAAAAAGAAGAGTAGAATATACATTGGCAGGTACAAACTGACGAAGCACTTTGGGTGGATAGAGAAAATTAGTAAGGAGGTTAAATGGGGAATTAAGAATCCTAACATCGGCCACGAAATGTCTTTAGCAAACAGGGTCAAGAAGAATTCTAGGACTTTTCATGCATAGATGAGAAGAAACTGTGTCGCAAGGCAAGAATAGGCACACTCGAGGATAAAGGGCGTGCAGTTGAAATTATGCATGGACCACAGAAATTGTAAAGATGTTTAATGAAAACGTTGCATCAGTATTCGCCAATGGAGATGTGCGAGGGAAGAACTTCCAGCAAGATTGGAATGCACTGCCACATGAGGTAATGAAAGCAACCAGGTTGACGATATTTCAGAACTATTTGGATCAGTACGTGAATAGGGAGAGAATAGAGGGATACCGACTGAAGAAGGGCAGATGGCTTGTGTTTTATTTTCATTAGGGCAGAATGTTCGGCGAAGGTTTGGAGGGCTGAGGGCCTGTTCCTTTGATATACTTCTTTTTCTTTGTTCTAAGTCAGGATATGAGTGGCTTGGAGGAGATCTTGCCGGTGATAGCTTCCCCATGAATTTGCTACACATTTTCATATTCGGCACATTGGTCATGAGTTTTGACAGTGCGATCTGATTGAAATTTGCTGAATTTTGTCAAGACATCCGATATAAAGAACAAACTGCTAGTACTGAGCGTGGGCGTTGGAGCAATTGGATAGATGGGAATATAATGCCATTCATGCACTGCTTTATCCTGGATAGTTCACAACTTCTTAAGTGTTGTTACAGCTGCACTCACCCAGACAAGCGAGCAGTAGTCCATCACACTCATGACCTGTAGATTATGCAGAGGCTTTGGGGAGTTAAGACCTGAGTTATTCGCCACAGTATTCCAAGTCGCTGACCTCTTCCTGTAGGTAATGTGTTTACGTGGTGAGTCCAGTTCAGTTTCTTATCAAACATAAAGCCCAGGATGTTCATAGTGGGGACTCATTGATTGTAACAGCATTGAATGTGTCGGGTCAATTGTTAGATTGTCTCTTATTGGTAGGGGTCATAACTTGGCATGTGCACGACGTGGATATGACTTGCAACTTTTCTGTTGAGGTGTGGTGCTAGAAACGACAGCAAACCAGGCAGCATCCGAGGAGCAAGAAAATCGATGTTTTGGTCAAAAGCCCTTCCTGAGGTAGGGATTTAGTCTGAAACGTTGATTTTCCTGTTCCTTGAATGCTGTCTGGCCCGTTGTGCTTTTCTAGAACCACACTCTGGCCTCTTATCGCCAGAACCCGCAGTCTTCTATTTGCCTTGACACTTGTCAGCCTAGCCAAGACATCATACAGATATTGTTGCAGTTTAAAATGTTTGCTTCCGTACCTAGGTAGATGCAAATGATGAGGAACATTGGGCAGTCATCAGCAACATCCGTAATCATGACGTTATGATAGAGTAGCTGACGATAATTTAGCCTTGGTCACTATCCTGAGGAACACATATAGAGATGTTCTGGTTCTGAGATTACTGACCTCCAACAACCTTGACATTTGGCCTATCTTATGATTATCACCCTAACTAATGGAGAGTTTGCCCCGAGATATCCATTGAGACCAGTTTTGCGACCTTCATGTCAAGAGCTGTACTTCCCCCTCAGCTCTGAAATTCAGTAATTTTGCCGATGTTTGAAACAAGTCTGTAATGTCGTGGATTTCTACCCCAATCCAAACCGGCTTTTCTTTCGTGTCACTGAGTCTCATTTCTGAACGGTCTCCCATACAGTAATGTGAGTCCATGGCGAGCACATGGACTGCAGCTGTTCAAGAATGCATTCAAAACCACCTTGTTTAGGTGGAAACTAAAGTTGGGCAATAAATTCTGGATAGCCAGTGATGCCCACGTGACATGAGTGAATTAAAAAACATGCATGTCTATAACTTCTCCGTCCATTAAAACTGTTTTCTGATCCACTTTTAAAATAATGCTTGAACAGGTTTTTATTAGAAAAGCAAACGGATACACACAAACAAACACACACACACACACAGAGTTATTCACGCACGTTCAAAAGCTGCGGTTGAATGCGAGATGCACACAGTTGTTTTCTCCTGCGGTACAATTCCTTTATCTCTTCCCAGTGTTTCTCGGATGGCTGCACATTCAAGGTCCCCATCTCTACCATCGGCCACGTTTGGTCCAATGAATTCTTGAGACCCGAGAATTGCTCCAACCGACTGTAATCTCCTCCCATTTGTTTGCCACATTGCAGCCCACTCTCACGGGATTCTCACGGGATTCTCACGGGATTAATGTGTTAATGAACTTGTCTATTGGTCAGTGAGGGCACGAAATAGCTACATGAATCACAGACATCAATATAAACGTCTGGCCATTTTGTGGTCGTCCTGGTATGTCTGGAGATCTCTGTGCAGAGCAACCTTTGCTCAATTTCCTGCTTCTGACCCAGCCATGTGTGTTCCAACCTAACCCACCGTCATTCAGCAAATCATGCTGGATTGCCCATGTGTCTGTGCAGGATTACATCAGAACTGACTCTCCAACAGTGTGGTGTTCCACCAGATCTGGCTTCCCAGTAGTGATTGCTGAACTCAGTGCAGAATATCCGCGAGACTGATTTGTGCTCCCTCATTACTGATACTTTGACATGTCTGTGCTCAGTGCAGCTCATAGTGGCTTGTCAATCCTCATGACTCCCCGTTCTATTCAAGTTGCACTGACACTCCGCTGGTCCGAGGCTGCATGTCCTGAACCACTGAGGTTCCCCAACTGGGAGGGAACAGGAGGGTTCAGTGGTCCAGGATATTCAGCCTCGGAACTTCGGGTGACCATCCTCCAAAGTGGACATCGGGTCAGGCAGCAGAGAATAGTGGCCAAGCAGAGGCTGATAGCTGAGTTCAGTATCCACAGGGAGGGCCTCAACCGGGACCTTGGGTTCATGTCACATTACAGGTGATCACCATTGCACTACACACACACACACACACACACACACACACCACACACACACACAGATATTCCTTCACACACACACACTCTTACATACACACGGACACAGGTACACACAGACGCACACACAGACACCCACACACACACTTACACACTCAGACATGCACCCCCTTCACAGACTTAAGACACTCTGCACTCACTACACACACACATTCTCACACTCACAACCCCACCCCAGACAGACACACACACACAGATAGACAAAGACCCACATGCACACATATATTTTGTGGGGTGAATTTGTACTTGCAGAGTTACATTGTACTTTGCTCAAAAACTGCATGCATTCATGGAGAACTACGAGCTCAAAAATGCAAGAATTTATGTATAACTCTATCATCTCACTTTTTAGATTGGAATCAATGTAAACATCATGGCATAGACAGAGAACACAGTGGGCTTACACCTACTACGTATTGTCTAGCTATCACAATTGTTAACAGGTAACCCGGGAATGCAACTTTTGAAAAAAGGTTTTGTGATTTACACATGAAAGAAGTGAAACTATTACTGTATTCTAACAGATGGAAGGCTTAACAGACAATCAATTTTTCAATATACAATTTCAGTTACATCACACTGTAAATTTTTGCTATCAATTCTGTGTTATGATCGAGGCCTCCACTATCACCTGATGAAGGAGCGTTCCTCTGAAAGCTAGTGTGCTTCCAATTAAACCTGTTTGACTATAACCTGGTGTTGTGTGATTTTTAACTTTGTACACCCCAGTCCAACACCGGCATCTCTAAATCATGAATATAATTATATATCTTCTCACGTAAGTGATCAAAACTCTCCGCAATATTCCAACGGCAGAGTCACTGATTCCTTCTACAGGTTGCAGAAACACTCATTTCTTTTATAGCAGATTCATTTAAGAATAAATTGCAAATACCAATTTATTCCTTGCTTCGAGGCACTATCAAAACTTGAACTACTGTTAGATCCAGAGCTAAGTGGCTGAATTCTGTGCTGGAACAATTCTTCTATCTTTTGGATTCAATCGTCCGATTTCTGATGGAAGGGATAATAGTTGGAAGATCAAAAAGGCTGATTTCAAAGTAAGGGGGTGACCTAGATAATCACAAGGAAGAGCGGATGGATGCTGTCGGGAGTAGGCAATGATTAGTGTGCAGATGACTGACAGAAGTATTCACCAGTGGAAGAATATTAATGAATAAAATGCCAAAATCACATGATCCAACAGGAAAACACGGGTTTCAATTTATGAAAGTGAATGAAGTTTTAACGAAATAAATTAATTTTGGACATGTTTCACGGCTGAAACAGCTTTCTGTTATGTCGGAATGGAGGGATTCAATGGACTTCTCATATACCTGCGAATAATGCAGTGGGAGAAAAATAATACAGGTGTTCGATTTCTGTAAATAAGAAAAGTAAGAAGCAATAGACTGGAAAAGCATCAGGAAACCGAGCGTGAAGAGCCATGCCTTCGATGTTTTCCATTGAGTATCTCATATCTCCGGGCTGAAGTCAGTACTCAAGCTTTCTCTTTATAAGTTCAAAACGTATTCTGTCAGTAATAATGACATATTAATAAAAGCGTTTGTCTGCATCTTGTGTGGACCAAGTTGGCAGCTCATTAAGCAAGGAAAGCAGCAAGGAAACGCATGTTTCGCTCAGTCTTATTGATTTAACTCACGAAGGGAGAGGCAGACGAAATACGACTGAGAAAGAGAGACAGAGAGAGAGATACAAAGAGAAATGACTGAAGTAGGGAACATGACATTTGTATCTGCCTTTTCAGAAACAATCTGACACCAAACCATACTATTCAGCTTCCATCCATGCATCACTTTCATTTACCGATATACATAGAACATAGAACAGAACAGTACAATACAGTACAGACTCTTCGATGATCGTTAATGTGCCGAGATTTTATCCACTTGAAGATCAAATTAATCTACATTCCAAATCTTTTACTATCAACCATGCAGCTATCCAAGAGTAACTTAAGTATCTGACTCTACTACCAACGTTGGCAGGGCATTCCATACACTCACCATTTCCTGTGTTAATAACCTCAATCTGACAACTTCCTCCAAATCTTCCCCCAATCTCGTTAAAATTGTGTCCCCAAGTGATAGCCTGGGGAAAGGTCTCTGGCTAGTCACTCTATCCATGCCTCTCACATTACTCATAGCCAGACACGTACATACACATACTCTCTCACTGACACTCACACCCGCAACACAGACACACAGCCATATGAACACACACGCATAAAACTTGGTGCAGTGAATTTGTGCTTGCAGAATTGCATTTTGTATTGCTCAAAAACTGCATGAATGATGCAAGATTCTGTATTTTTTTAAGGAAATAGGATCAGGCTGAACATTGGGACATAGAAAGACAGACTTCAATCTCACACCTCAATGCATTTTGTGAGCTGACATCGCACCTGTCAATAAAGTTCACTTGAGAATGTAAATTTAAAATAAAAGTTCTTAGATTTACATATGAAAGAACTGAAACCAACACGGTTTTTCCAAATGTTAACTAACAAAGAAGGAAATATTCAATATATCATGTCAGTTGCATTACATTTAAACTTTTTGCTGTAAATTATGCATCTTACGATCTTGTACTCAACAACCACCTGACGAAGCAGCAGTGCTCTGAGAGCTGGCCCTTCCACATAAATATAATGGAATATTGCCTGGTGTTATATGATGGAGAAATTTGTACACTCCAGTCGAAATCTCCCACCTCCAAATTACGTTTCTCGTTATCTTTATCCAATCACTTCTCCCCCTTCTTCAATGCGAAAAGTCCTATCTCCCTCAACCTTTATTCAAAAGATAATCCCTCCAGTACACGCAGCATTCTGATAAATCTACAGTGCACCCTCTCTCATGATTCCATATTTTTCGAACCACTGAACACAAGCATCCAAGTGTGGTCCAAACATGGTTTTATACAGCTGCAGCATAATCTTGCGGTTCTTAATCTAATTCCACTGCTAACTAAAGCCAACACAACATACATCTTCTGAATCACCCTTTAAACTTGGGTGGCAACTTTGAGGTATCTACGTGTGTGAATCCCAAGATCACTCCGTTCCTCCACAATGACAAGAATGCTGCCTTTACCTTTGTTATCTGCATTATAATTTCAACTTTCACAATGAATCACTTTGTGCTTTTTCAAGTTACACTCTGACTTCTACCTCTCAGCCCCGTTGTACATCCTGTCATTGTCCCGTTACAACCTACAACCGCACTCCACATGTTCAGAACTGCAGTAATCTTTGTCTCATCGGCATACTTGTCTAACCACCCTTCCACTTCTACATGCGAGTTATTTGTAAAAATCACATAGAGCAAAGTTCCCAGAACAGACCCCTGTGGATAACCACTGGCCACCGAGATACAGGCTAAATACTTCCCATTTACCACCATTGTCGTCTTCTATGGGCCAGCCAAATCGGTATCCAGTCAGCCAAATTTTCCTGTGGTGGGTCTAGGTGGGATGCTTTTCAGTCAGTCGATGTGGACATGATGGCCGAATCACCGACTTACACACTGTAGGGATTTTGTCATTCTAGATATGCTTCCATTGTTCATTGACAGATCCCGTTACATAACACAAGAGATAGCATTAGAACTCCAAATCTCTGTGAATACCCGAAACACAATGCATTCCTTCTGCCAACGTCTTCATGGAGGAGCTTTAGGCCCTGGAAGCAGTTCATTACAGGGCACAAGCACAAATCCCTAACATCACGTCTTAATTCTGAAGGGTGATGAGACCCATTCAACTCTTCATCTCTGGAATCTGAATCGTGAAAGGGTTTTAGAATTAGGGCGTTCTCAGAAACAACAGCGACGGTCAGGGGAGGTAAACAGAAACAGTGTGACAACTTGAATTAAATGTCAAAAATCTGCTCGGACGAATTACCAGAATTCCCTGCCGAAGGATATTGAAAGCCAACCTGCAGCACCCAGAGTGCAACAATTCAAGAAGGCAGCTTCCTACCACTTTCACTAGAGGACAATTAAGAACAGGTAATAAGTGCTCGTTCCAGTAAGCAATGTCCAAATTATAGAAGAATTCTGACAGGGTCATTCAGGAGAGTCAATAGAAAGTACTTCTACACACAGAGAATAGTAGTGGTTAGGAAATCTCATCTTCAAATGGCGGCTGATGTTTATTGAATTGTTACATTTAAATCTGAGATAGATAATTTTTATTTGAGCAAGGGATGTGTTCTCAAGACAGGCATATGGAGATATCCCACAGATCACACATGGTCTTCTGAGCAGCTGAGCAGATTCGAGGACCTAAACTGCTTCACCGTGTTACTGATTTCCTATAAATAAATTATTTCGATCTTCTTTCGTTTTCTCATTACTCAGGCTGGCAACTTTGTTCGGTACATCATGTAAACTTTAAGAAGATAGTTTTGAACTTCCGTTCCAGTCACTCCCTGCCTCAGTTAGTGATGTAACTTTTAACAGAATTCAAACTGGTGCCAATTATCATTATGTCTGTGATGAAAAGCAGGGTACTCTTTGAAACCATAAAATGAACATTGGTGTTTCAGTTTTGTCATTCTCCCTCTCAGCACCACAGTGATGATGTTGGCGATACTGCTTTT